>NW_028319228.1:6233571-6387500 GCF_062004578.1 Staurois parvus | reverse complement strand
ATTTGTACTATCCTAGCAGTTTACGGCTTCAAGAAATGATAGGCAGTCAGCACATTAGGATTGATCAGTTTTCAAATATTATAGTATATATAAGTAGGCTTTCACACAGACTAAATATACAATGATTTGGTTTCTTTTTAAACAAAGACATTTAGAAGAATACATTTTGGCCTAAATTTATAAAGATTTGCAAAATTTATAATAAAAAGAAAACAAAAAAAAAACAAAAAACAGGTTTTTCAAAACTAGTATTTTTTTTACTTCTATGGCAGAAAAAACCCAGTGGTGATTACCGTATTTGCCGGCGTATAAGGCGACTTTTTGACCCTTGAAAATCTTCTCAAAAGTCGGGGGTCGTCTTATACGCCGGTACACATGTTTAGGGGGGCTGCGGCATTAAGTACAGGGGTTTGCAGGGGCTGATGTCTCTTACCTGGATCCAGTCCCACGACGATCCGGTCCAGGAAGCGCGGCGTCTCCTTCAGTTCGGCCACTGGATGTTCGTGCGGCTGCTCGGCTCCGCCTCCTCACCGGTGATTGGCCGCCAGAACTGTAGCTCAGGAAAGGCACACAGGCGGCCAATCACCGGCGAGGGGGCGGAGCCGAGCGACCCCACGAAAATTGAGTGCCGGAGCAGCAGGCAAGTGTTCTGTGTAGAGGTGCTGCTGCAACCACATATGCTGGCTGCAGCAGCACCATACGAGAACAGGGTCAGCAAGTCTCAGTGGGAGGAATAGTGCCCCATCATTGGTGTCACTGATACCAATGATGGGGCACTATTCCTCCCACTGACACCAACGATGGGGCACTATTCCTCCCCCCCACTGACACCAATGATGGGGCACTATTCCCCCCCCCCACTGACACCAACGATGGGGCACTATTCCACCCCCCACTGACACCAATGATGGGGCACTATTCCACCCCTCACTGACACCAATGATGGGACACCATTCCTCCCACTGACATCAATGATGGGGCACTATTCCTGCCACTGATACCAATGATGGGGCACCATTCCTGCCACTGATACCAATGATGGGGCACCTATTCCCCCCACTGATACCAATGATGGGGCACTATTCCTGCCACTGATACCAATGATGGGGCACTGTTTTTCCCACTGACACCAATGATGGAGCACTATTCCTCCACTGATACTAATGATAGGGCACTGTTCCTCCCACTGACACCAATGATGGGGCACTGTTCCTCCCACTGACACCAATGATGGAGCACTATTCCTCCACTGATACTAAATGATAGGGCACTATTCCTGCCACTAATGCCAAAGATGGGGCACTATTCCTGCCACTAATACCAATGATGGGGCACTATTCCTCCCACTGGTGTGCATTGGAAGAGGGGTAGTCTTATACGGCGAGTATAGCCCAAACACTACATTTTAGCAGGAAAAGTAGGGGGGTCGTCTTATACGCCCAGTCGTCTTATACGCCGGCAAATACGGTAAATACCAACAAAAGAAAGCTCTATGGGTCTCAAAAATGGTACAAATTTCATTTGGGTACAGCATTGCACGACTGAGTAAATATCAAAGTGACAGCAGTGAAGGCTGAAAATTGGCCTGGGCAGGAAGGGAGTTAAAGTGTCTGGTACTGAAGTGGTTAAACAAAAATACAGTTTACCAGTTCTTGTATATGGTAGTGGTGGTGGTAGCCCCCCCCCCCCCACCCTACAGCTTGTGGTCCTCAGGGAGTATCTACTGCAATGTCTGCCAGGTAAAATTCTAGCCATGTATTTATAACAGAACTGTTTGAATCCAAGTTATGTACCAACACGTTGCAGCAGTGAGTGACCAGTTTTGTACCTCTAAAACTAGTTCTCTCCTAGGTATATTTAATGCAGTTTCATCATGCAACTGCAAGACTGTCAACTATCATCTTAATAGAATGATTTACAGGCTCTATGGCTTCAGCATTTGCATTCATGCGTGTAGGTGCAATGCAGAAATGTACACCTGTATTTCCGCTTTAACCACTTCAATACCAGGACAATTTTCAGCACTCACACTTTGAATAAAAATTGCGTGGTCATGCCACGCTGTACTTTAAGTTTTTTTCACACAACTAGAGCTTACATTTGGTGGTATTTAATCACCACTGGGGTTTTTTTTTTGCTAAAATGAAAAAGACCAAAAATTTATATAAAATAAATTAAGGGCAAGATTTATTCTGCTACATTTCTCTAGTGAAAATAAGCTAAATCTGTTATTTAGTCTGTAGGAAAGTTATAGTCCACAAAACTATGGTGTATACATCTGAAAAATCGATCATTCCTGGGAGTACTGACGAACAATTAACATCTTGAGGCCCAAAAATATCAGGACAGTACAAATATCCCCCAAATGACCCTTTTTTGCAAAGTAGGCAGTCGAACGTATTTAGTAAGAGGCATGGAGTGTTTTTTGAAGCTGTAATTTTTTGGCAAATAAAAAAATGTCTTCACTATTTTGTACATACTGTTACCAGTGCAGTACAAAGTAATTATATAACTGGTGTGTCGGTGATCAGGGACACTGGCTGGTGACAGTATGAAAAAAAAGTCAGATTCTTAAAACGTATTACCTTTTTTACGATTTCTTTCTCAAAAAAAAAAAACAAAAAAAAAAAAAACACACTGACCAGAGTAGTGTGTTACCATAGTAACATTGTACTACTCTGGGGAAGTGATCAGTTTTTTTGTTTTTTTTTAATTATAAAACACATTATGGATTGTTTATAGCAAAGAATTTCTTTGCTATAAGCAAGCATTTAGCTGAATGAATTTGATTCATTCAGGTTTTTTGTTGTAATTAGCCACAGCTAATCACATGACTCAGATGGGCTGTGATTGGCCCAGTCTGTACATGTGATCACTGTGACCAATCACAGCTAGTGACAATTGTGTACAATGGATGGCATGAAAGAAAGCCATCCATTGTTTAAAATCGTCATGCTACCTGCTGCGATTGGTCACCTGGTACTAGCAACAGCTGGTACACAGATCTGTCATTGGCTGTGTCCGAGGTACACAGCCGGTGACAGATTAAGCCACTGCGCAGCCTTATGGGCACAGGCGAGGTGCGATCCGGGAAGGATATCCTACGACGCCCACCCGATCGACGAGAGTCCCACTCAACCGTCATTTTGCTATTGGCCATGTGGGAATGGGTTAAACTTGTTCAGTGGATTTTACAGGTTTCCTGGCTGGACAGCCTTACAACTAATTCTGGCTTCTGTATTATGCTACAGATGAGTGACTTACCTGGTGGATTGTCCCACACTATTGGTATAATATCCCCCTAGACTATGGCCAACCTGTTTATTTTCCTGTTGGAATGTGATGGGCCTTATTACTCCAAAGAGGACTAAACAGAGCAGAAATATCCACAAATACTTCACACACCTTCTGAACCTGTAAAGCATTTCACAACCTTCACCAACTCAGAAAATCCTCCTCTTTACTGGTTTCATCCTACCACCTTGCTATCCTCTTTACTGAAGTACTAAACAGAATCAGAAAAGACTACTCAAATTACACTTAATACTCCAGTAAAATCACAGGACCTTGTGTGCCAAAAGAGTGCTGCTCATCAGTTGGTGTCCAGTAATGGCTAACAATGAGAAAAGTGGAAATTTAAAAAAAAAAAAAAAAAAACTTGTCCAGGAGAGTAAAAATCAGTGTCTTAATCTACTTGTCCCACATGACAATCTACTTGTCCTGATAAAAATAAATACATTTTTAACCAAAACCGTATCTAAATCTGAGGTACTTTATCGAATGTCTGGGGCTTTTAAAAAACAAGGTTTTATGGCGACTTACGCGTTTAATATTTTTAACATTGCGCTTTATATCTCCTCTTCCCCACCCTGTCTCCAGCACCGCACCTAGGGAGTAGCAGGGTTGGGAGAAACCTTGCAGTGTAATGAGCACCGATTGGCTGCTAGTCAGGAAAGGGGCGTTTCAAACTTATCCTTTTCGCTGCCAGAGCCATTTTTTGTGGTTTTTGCACACGTTTAAAAAAATCATTTAGGGCCTGAAGATTACACAAAGCTCCCAAACATTATGTATTTTCTGAAAGCAGAGACCATAGAGAATAAAATAGCGGTAGTTCCAATATTTTATGTCATACAATATTATCACAAAGGTGTAGGAAATGCAAAATTTCAGTAAAAAATACACTTACGTTAATTTTAGGGCACAAAAAGCAATAAATTATCCAATTTTTTTTGTAAAATATAAAAGACGAGGTTGCATTGAGTAAACAGATATCCAACATGTCAACATTTGCATGTGCTCATGAAACCGCAACAAACTTTAGTACCCTATATTTTCTATAGGTGATGCTTTCAAAGCTCCTTATAGGTCAATTTAGCATTAGGGAGGAGTTCTGGTGCTAGAATTATTGCTCTCACTGTGGCGTGCGTGGTGATATATAACACATGTATCATGTGTAGGCACCCCAGCACGTGCTTTTAAATTTGTGCGTGTGCACATATGTGGGGGAGGGGGGGGGGGGTGCAACTTTTTTTTTTTTTTTTTTTATAAATCACAGAGGGGGACAAAGTCTCCTATGTGATGATTTTTGGTGACAGGTTCTCTTTTTTTGAGACATCCAGGGTCTAGAAGATCCTGCATGTCTCCCCTGTATGTATTGCAGTGCACATCGCACTGCATTACATGCTTTCCTCGTTGGCCAGGAATCTGACAATGGGGACCTGGAAGTGATGTCACATCTCTTCTGGGTCAGGACAAGAAATGGTGGCGGCGACTGGCACTGTCCACACGAAGCAATCAGGCAGCAGCAATGCCACCTGAATGCTTCCACCTGAGAGGTGGGCCATGCTGCTCGCGTGCAGCAGGGCAAAAAAACAAACAAAAAACAAACAAACATACCTGCCCGGCACTACATGTCCCGAGTGTCAGGCGATATGAACTGCAAATCCCTGCACTTACATATCACGACATGAAAAGGTCAAAAACTTACTGTAGGAACACAGATTGAGTTACATAACTTACATTAGCAAATTTAGACTTGTGGATCACCACAGCTTTAGAAGGGACAGAAACTTCAGGTTTGCGGAGATTGAATTCAGTTTTTGGCCTATTTTGGTCCATCATAGATTTCCATTCATCCAATGACATCTCCTTAAGATAATCTTCAGATTCCTCCTCTGAGGCCCTACAAATACAGACATGAGGAGTGTTCCATGGGTGTATAAAACAAAACTCATGTTAGCTGATCATACATTGCTTACTTGACATCTTGTTCCTCTTCTGATGCCTCGAGAGGTTCAAAGTTTTCTGCATTCTCTACAGGTACAGGTTCTTCCTCACTAACAGAAGTTTAAGAATTGCAAAGTTAGAACACCATGCAAGCTTTAGAAACACATTAACACTTGAACACAAGCATTCCAAAATTGTTATGTCCAGTTATTCAAGATTTATTAAGGCATGGTTTATGCTTGCAAAAAAAAAAAAATAATAGATAAAAAGGGGACCCAGCTAGAGCAGGGAAATTCTTCATAACAGTCACCAAAAACTTGTACAGGAGTTACAAAAAGGTGTACAGTCGAATACATTGCAATACACAACTACAATACACCAGCCTCTCCCAACCTTTTTAACACAGGAACCCTTGAAATAAATCTAAACTCATACATAAGTGAGATGATCAGTGGGAAGACTTGCTTCTTACACTTGTGGACATTGGGGGGGGGGGGGGGAGGGAATTGCGCATGTAACCATTAGCCATCTCTGGAGAAACCCTAGGGATCCATGGAACCCTGCAATATACTAAAAATGTAGCTAGTTCTCCATCCTAAAATACTGTATATAGACTGCACATGGAAATTATCTATGCAATACCACATCCAAAGCAATGACCTCTCATAAGGTGGTATATTGCAGATGTCCTAATAGTTTTTATATTTTCACAAGGATCTATAAAGGACACAATGTGGGTAAAACAAATAATGGGATGTAGATTTCTGCGCCAAAACTCCAAGTCTGAGGTGAGACCAGTACCAATTAGTATAATACATTCTTCTTGAATTAATAATGAACACTTGCCGCAGGAGGTTACAATGCTATCAAACCTGCATACTGTTGTCACTACGCCACAGATCAACTCACTTTTCACATGCCAATTCAGATTTCTTGCACATCTAAAGGTTTTTTGGGAAGACAATTTTATATTCAAATCCAACCAGAAACTGTTCAGAAGCTTTACATTACACGGAACATTAAGGCCCCTTTGCACACAGGGCCATCTATTTGCTGTGGGTCCCTCTGTTTTAGTGCACTCAGGTCAGACAGGCGCAGCATCCAGCCCTGCTGCCCACAACCAGTCAGTTCAAGGCAGGCTGCAGATGGATGGGGCAGAACTCTGTACAAAGTAGTACTCTCATTTAGGGTACCATCATTCAGGGACGAATACCCAGAGCAAAGGGAGAGATGCACTGCAGCTAGAGGGCCCCATGTGTAAGGGGTTTGGACAGATTACAGCCTGACCTAGAATATCTGTGGCTCTCCAGCTGTTCTGAAGCCTCTGGTCTACAAGGTACACTATATTTGTACTTTAACAGCTACATATCTACGTTTTCTATTTGCAACATTATTTAAACAGAGGGTTGTACATCTGAAGCTGGCTACATACGATTGTGGTGTACCTGAAAGCATCTTTAAATGAGCCCCAGTTGCGAGGTCCACTTCCACCCCTCTTGTCTTCTGCTCTTACTCTACTAGACAGAAAACATTGGCTTTAAGCTAACTAAATAATAGTCAGCCTCCATGTGGAATAATTAACATGACAAATGAAGATCAATATAGCATGCAACCCAATCCAGTTATCTGCATACAGAGGTTTGTACAATAGGGAGATGGATATCACATCAGCAAACCACAAGTCAGAGCTAGTGTATGAAAGGGGTGCATTTTCTCCAGTGCATCATAGGTAAGGTTTTACATGTCAATTTGAAAGCTGAAATCCAGGCAACACAGTCCAAATACAAGAGCCATATGTATTCTTACTGGTGTTCTGTGTGAATTTCTTCCATATCTGTGCAGTAATCCAATCTGAAGCAACTCCTGCACTTTTTTGTGCAGGAGCTTCTTGTAATGGAGACAAGTCACTGCTGCTCTGTAGGCAACTAGCCTTGCATCCAGCTCCACCTCTGTTTTCTGCAGGCAGCCTGTAGTGGAGGATGTGCTGGGTTCCACCAACAGCTCTGCCCAGGCCATGTACAGCATGGCGAGGAGATGACCACAGCTAATATCTAGGTTTGCAATGGGCATTTTGTGCAAAGGATTTAAATTCTATATAGCTTTTTAAAAAAGGTATGTATTTAAAATGAATTTTTGCCCGGTATTCAGAGAAAAAAAAAAAAAAACCACACCACATGGAGTGGGCAATGTAGCTTGCACTTCTAAAATATATCTTTCACAGAAAGTCTGCTTTAAACTGTAATACTTATAAATAGTGCCATGCAGTGCTATGTGCAAAAGATTCAGGCAGTGCTCATCAGAAGATATTAAAACACCTTCTCGCAGTGCAGAAAGAATATGTGGATAAACTACTTATGCATTAAAACTTGAAACAAAATATCCAAATGTACCAACTAAATTGTCTGTGTATACCACTTTAAATGTAAATGTACATAAGCAGTGCGAATGCAAACCTACTTTAAAAGTTCTAAATAATAAATGTGTTCAAATGTAAAAAAGAAAAAAAAAATGTTATGACGTAGCCATGTGTCCCACTTATTTCTCCCTGCGTACCACTTTAAATGCACACATCCCTCTAAAGTGCAACTGCAATTCTTATCTTAACCCAAAATGTGTGCATAAACACTATATACAATTAAAAAGTGTTACTAAACCTACAACAGTAAGGTCAGTCTGTATCTGCAGTAAAGAATGCTTGTTATACTCACTGTGGAACCTAAGGGGTTATCCCTCTGCATTTTGTAAAAAGGCTGTTTGATCCTTTCTCTGCTCCTCCTCTTGTTGAAATGACCACCTGATACAGACTGAACCTTTAACAATGCACACCAAACTGAGCATGTGACCAAAGGTTTTTTCCTTCTTGGGAGAGTGCATGTGATCAACACAGGGCCAATCAGCACTGTTCAGACAGAGGGTCAGAGGTTTCACATCCTCCTAGAGCAGAAAGAAAACTCCTCTTACAAGCTTTAACCAGTGCTCTGCTGAAGTCACAAGACGGCTCTAACTGCTGATGAGAAAAAGGTATTTAGCCGTTTATATTTACTGAAGTAATTGCATTTCCATGTTGTATGTACTGTGGGAGACCAGGTATAGGGAATGCAGGGTCCTGGGTTTAGTAACACTTTAATACACTGTGTCCAAGTTATATTATCTTGCTCCATCATCTCTTTCTCCACTTTAAACTGTGCCAACACTACTAAACCATGAAGGATCTGTGCAGAGTAAGAATATCCAGGATTTCACTCATTGGTGATGACTCTTACTGGTGATCATATTTTTAATTATCTTCATTGCAACAACATAACCATGTATGAAAAGGAACTACTGAAACTAGCAGTAACAGAAATTATATTTCCCCTTCTATCCCACTACCTGACTGGCGTTTGCATGTTCTCCCTGTGCCTGCATGGTTTTCCGCTGGGTACTCTGTATTCTTCTCAAAGATATGCTGGTAGGTGAATTGACTCCTGTCTAAATTGGCAATAGTGTGTGTACGTATGAAGGAGAGTTAGGGACCTTCGATTGTAAGCTCCTCAGGGCAGGGACTGATGTGAATGTATAATATGTAAAGCACTGCGTAAATTGACGGCACTATAAAAAGTACCTGTAATAATGAACAAACAAGATTCACTGATATTAGATTTACTCCCAAGAATAAGACCTTCCCATCCATCATCCCCCCCACCTCAAAACCCTGACAGCACAACCATAAATTTAGAAATGGACAGTGGCCTGGAGAACTTTGGCATTACAAAATTGTTCTGACACCAAGAGAAACTTTAAACCCATTCTATGCCAACATTGATAGCCCAGACTTTGATACCTTCTCTCTCCAGATATTAGGAAAAACATGCATCCCCTCCACTTCAAGACAACATCCTAAAAAGGTGCATTTTTTTTTGGGGGGGGGGGGCATAACAAACAAGGAAGAGTTTGTGATCTTTAAAAGTCAAAGTTATTTTAGAAGGCTTCATGAGGATCACGTAACCATCAATAGATCCAAAGCTTTTTGAAACAGAATATTCCTCTTATGTTGAAACTGCTAGTAAAGGACAGCTTTAAGTTTACAAAACCAAAAGGAACCCCAATAAGGAGTTCAAGAGACTAAGGTCCCAAATAAACTGCGTGAAATTTACCCAACTCATGCTATATAAAAATATCTAGCCACATGCAAATCTGCTCATAACACATGAACGTGTTCCTAAAGGTAATTTTTAAAATTAAAACAAACATGCTATACTAACCTTCTCTGTGTAATAAGCCCTGAACCTCCTCTTTTGGGTTCCTCCTGTCATTCTCTTCTGTGTGCCGCCATAGCAATCCGCTTGCTATGGGGGCAGATTTGCAGGCTCACTCCTGAGTTGGGCTGTGTGCCATAGACAAAGTGTGGCTCAGCCCTATCCCCCACTCTGCCCACAGGATTTCTTTAACAGGAGTCAATGGTTCCCACTGCTACTCAATCATCCTTGACAAGAGAAGCAGGGGAGAACTGCAAATGGGCACAACACTGGATCAACACAGGACTCCAGTACGTTTTTGATGCATAAACCCAGCATTCCACTAAGTATATTCAAAGTTTTTCCTTAAAAAAAAAAAAAAAAAAAAAAAAAAAAAAAAAATACCCCAAAAAAAAAACCACAACAAAAAAAATCACCAAGCAAAGGAACCAGCAAAAGCAACAAGAAAGGTATATTCACATCACGTCACATAAAAAGGTACATTGGTTGAACAATCCCACAGTTGATTTTACCATATGCTCCATTCCTCCATATAGAATGAAAGCTTAGCTGTACAGGGCTTGTAGGTAGTCCAGATGTAATCCCTCAGTGTCCAATGATTCTGGACATATCTTGCACATAAAATAGATGCTTCTGTGGTAGTTCCTCATGCGAATATAATACTGCGCAATCACAAAACGTATGATGCAGAAAATAATCGGCAGCCACATCTAGAGCTGGTTGACCAAGATGGTGTCCTATGTTAACAAGTGGTATGAATTCTGTTTATCCAGAGGATCATATTTCCATGGACTATCAATTATTCAGTGCAACTCCAACACTGTGGAAAACCAGTTTCTTTAAATGAACACAGTAGAAGTTCATGTATCATGTATTAATGGACAAAAGCATCCATTTAAAGATGCAATATAACCACTCCTGATACCAATGTGGGTAACCTTCTTGCTTTTAAACCTCCACAAGTATATCTGCATAATCTCCTCATTTGATTGATCGAAGCAAGCAGAACAAGTGAACACCACTTCACTGATTTCACCAAGCTCTCCTGCTCTTAATTAAGCATTAGTCAAAAGGATAAAGATTTGGCTAAATAAAGAATAAAGATTTGACTAAAGGACCTTTGATTTGAACTTTGTAAAACTTGTATTTTAAACTTAAAATTTAAACAGTCTGTTGCAGTCCTAAAACAAAAGGTTCTGTTTTTTATTTCATAAACCAATCAAATCTTGAATTAAAAGTCCTCATGGGCTCCCTTCAAGAACCCACAGATCGCTTTTTCAAAAGGTTAGCTACAAACCTGCAATTAAAAAATGGGACAGAACAGGCTCCTTAATGACTTGCATGCAGTGCCTCCTCACTGCCTGTCAAATGTCTGAAAAGCAACCCACTGCAGAAAGCTCTTCAGAGGGTCAGAAAGATCTGACACATCAAAGCCTTAAAAAAACAAAAAAAAACAAAAGGTTGCCCTTCTCTGTACTTTCTCCAGTTCCCCAATGTTCTTTTTGTGAATTGTTGCCCAAAATTGAACTGCATATTCCAGATGAGGTCTTACTAATGATTTGTACAGGGGTAAAATTCTCTCTCTCTCTGGAGTCTATACCTCTTAATACAAGAGGATTTTGCTCGCTTTAGAAAATGCAGCTTGGCATTGCATGCCATTATTAAGCTTGTGATCTACCAGAATCCCCACATCCTTCACCATTGATTCCCCCAGTTGTACCCCCCTAGTATGTATGATGCATGCATATTCTTAGCCCCCAAGTTCATAACCTTACATTTATCAACATTAAACCTCATTTGCCCAATTAAACAGTGCATTGAGATCCGCTTGTAAGTTGAGACATCCTGTAAGGACGTTATTCCACTGCACAGCTTGGTGTCAACTGCAAAGAATGAAACAGTATTTTTAATCCCAGACCCTATATCGTTCATAGATACTGTATATTAAAAACTAAGGGTCCCAACACTGAACCTTGGGGTACACCACTGACAACTCTAGACCATTCAGAGTATGAATCATTAACCACTACTCTCTGAATACAATTTTTTAGTCAGTTTTCTATCCATTTACAGATGGATTTTTCCAAGCCTGTAGACTTTACTTTGACACAGTTCCCCACACACAGCTAATGTGTAAACGCTTTTGCAAAATCCAAGTATACCACGTCCACAGCCACCCCTCTGTCCAAGGTTTTGCTCACCTCCGCATAAAAAAAGAAAATCAGATTTGTTTGACAACTTCTGTCCTTCATGAATCCATGATGTCTGTTGCTTAAAATATATTTTTCCAGCAAGAACTCCTGTCCGTGGTCTTTTATTAAACTCTCCAGTATCTTCCCAACTATAGAAGTTAAACAGGTCTATAATTACTTGGTAAAGATTTTGACCCCTTTTTAAATATTGGCACCACATTGGCCTTATGCCAATCAAGTGGTACTATGCCAGTCATTAAAGAGTCCCTAAAAATGAGAAACAATGGCTTTGAAATGACAGAGTTCAAGTCTTTAGGGACCAATGGGTATATGCCATCCGGTCCAGGTGCTTTATTCACCTGTCTAAATATTTTTCGATCACATCAATTGTGAGCCAATGTCCCTCAGCTCATGTACCTGATGTCCTGCCAAGATAAAATGAGCTGCTACAGGTTTATTAGGATCAACAGATTCACCCTCAGCATTCTTGATTAGGGATGTTCTAATGTCGCTTCTGTGGTTCTGAAACCACCGCTTAAAAGGAACCTTTTGTTTTGCCCACATAAACCAGTGAGCATGGGCATTTCAATATGAAAACACAATAGTCAGTGGTGCAATTCAGATACCCCTGTATCAGATAGCGTTTACGACTGTGGGGATGTGTAAAATATTCCCCACATATTTGTGAATTGCATATGTTGGAATTATAAAACACATCTAGAACAAAGACCCTGTATTTGTGAAAACTTGCTGCATTGGCATACTTGGTCCTAGGGTCTGCTTGGACTAGTAGGTCACGTAAGGACCTACCTCGCTTATGCACCAGCAGTGGTGGATTCTTGAGGTCAGGTGTCAATGTATCATCCACTCTAAGAATGTTTATGTTGCGCATAGCCACCCTTTTAATATGTTTGGATTCCTGGTTGAAGCCATGTACAGTTGTGTTAAAAAAAAAAATAGCAGTGTTTGTATTCTTCTTTACAAACTCAAACATTCACTATATAAACTGAAAAATGTTTGAAGATTTTGCTTTCCTTTGAATCAATATTTAGTTGCATAAGCACGGTTTCTGAGAACTGCTGTACATCTGTGTTGCATGGAGTCAACCAACTTCTGGCACCTGTGAACAGGTATTCTAGCCCAGGATGATTGGACTACATTCCACAGTTCTTCTCTATTTCTTGGTTTTGCCTCAGAAACTGCATTTTTAATGTCGCCCACAAGTTTCCTATTAGATTAAGATCCGGGGATTGGGCTGGCCACTCCATAACGTCAATCTTGTTGGTCTGGAACCAAGATGTTGCACGTTTACTGGTGTGTTTGGGGTCGTGGTCTTGTTGGAACACCCATTTCAAGGGCATTTTCTCTTCAGCATAACCTCTTCAAGTATTCTGATGTATTCAAACTGATCCATGATCCCTGGTATGCAATAAATAGGCCCAACACCATAGTATGAGAAACATCCCCATATCATGATGCTTGCGCAACCATGCTTCAAAGTCTTCCCAGTGTACTGTGGCTTAAACTCAGTGTTTGAGGGTCGTCTGACAAACTGTCTCTGGCCACTAGACCCGAAAAGAACAATCTTACTTTCATCAGTCCACAAAATATTGTGCCATTTCTCTTTAGGCCAGTCAATGTGCTCTTTGGCAGATTGTAACCCGTTAGAAGCTTTCCTTAACCGAATATCTAATTTCTTATTAACAGTACTAACATATGTATGAAAGAGTTGGATCATAATAGAATAATTGAGTTGTTATATTTCTATTTGTTCTAGATTGGGAAATGATAGACTTTATATAGTCTGAATATATATGGGCTTGTTCTTTACATTCAAGCAATATGTGGTAGTCATTAGCTATCCTTCCCCCCCATCTCTGTAAGCTAAAGTTACACTCAGACTCCAAGGGGAGGAGGGGGAAATAGACTGGAAGTTTTGTTCTATACATCTGTTGTAATCAATTATCTTTGTAGAAGTACAAGTAAAGTAGACCAGCCCATTTTTAGGATGGTGGGGGCTGAAGTTCCTAAAAGGACAGAACAAAGACTTTGACACTTTCGTTTGGAAGCAAGGCTAAGGGAGCCTACTTTGGACACACACAGATTCATATCAATATACAGTCAGGTCCATAAATATTGGGACATCAACACAATTTTAACATTTTTGGCTCTATACACCACCACAATGGATTTGAAATGAAATGAACAAGATGTGCTTTAAGTGCAGACTGTCAGCTTTAATTTGAGGGTATTTACATCCAAATCAGGTGAACAGTGTAGGAATTACAACAGTTTGTATATGTGCCTCCCACTTGTTAAGGGACCAAAAGTAAATGGGACAGAATAATAATCATAAATCAAACTTTCACTTTTTAATACTTGGTTGCAAATCCTTTGCAGTCAATTACAGCCTGAAGTCTGGAACGCATAGACATCACCAGACGCTGGGTTTCATCCCTGGTAATGCTCTGCCAGGCCTCTACTGCAACTGTCTTCAGTTCCTGCTTGTTCTTGGGGCATTTTCCCTTCAGTTTTGTCTTCAGTAAGTGAAATGCATGCTCAATCGGATTCAGGTCAGGTGATTGACTTGGCCATTGCATAACATTCCACTTTTCCCTTAAAAAACTCTTTGGTTGCTTTTGCAGTATGCTTTGGGTCATTGTCCATCTGCACCGTGAAGCGGCGTCCAATGAGTTCTGAAGCATTTGGCTGAAGATCAGCAGATAATATTGCCCAAAACACTTCAGAATTCATCCTGCTGCTTTTGTCAGCAGTCACATCAATAAATACAAGAGAACCAGTTCCATTGGCAGCCATAAATGCCCACGCCATGACACTACCACCACCATGCTTCACTGATTAGGTGGTATGCTTAGGATCATGAGCAGTTCCTTTCCTTCTCCATACTCTTCTCTTCCCATCACTCTCGTACAAGTTGATCTTGGTCTCATCCGTCCATAGGATGTTCCAGACCTGCGAAGGCTTTTTTAGATGTCGTTTGGCAAACTCTAATCTGGCCTTCCTGTTTTTGAGGCTCACCAATGGTTTACATCTTCTGGTGAACCCTCTGCATTCACTCTGGTGAAGTCTCCTCTTGATTGTTGACTTTGACACACATACACCTACCTCCTGGAGAGTGTTCTTGATCTGGCCAATTGTTGTGAAGGGTGTTTTCTTCACCAGGGAAAGAATTCTTCGGTCATCCGCCACAGTTTTTTTTCTGTGGTCTTCCGGGTCTTTTGGTGTTGCTGAGCTCACCGGTGCATTCCTTCTTAAGAATGTTCCAAACCGTTGTTTTGGCCACACCTAATGTTTTTGCTATCTCTCTGATGGGTTTGTTTTGTTTTTTCAGCCTAATGATGGCTTGCTTCACTGATAGTGACAGCTCTTTGGATCTCATCTTGAAAGTTGACAGCAACATATTCCAAATGCAAATAGCACATTTGAAATGAACTCTGGACCTTTTATCTGCTCATTGTAATTGAGATAATTAGGGAATAATGCACACCTGGCCATGGAACAGCTGAGAAGCCAATTGTCCCATTACTTTTGGTCCCTTAACAAGTGGGAGGCACATATGCAAACTGTTGTAATTCCTACACCGTTCACCTGATTTGGATGTAAATACCCTCAAATTAAAGCCGACAGTCTGCACTTAAAGCACATCTTGTTCATTTCATTTCAAATCCATTGTGGTGGTGTATAGAGTCAAAAATTTTAAAATTGTGTCCCAATATTTATGGACCTGACTGTACATACATAATTACATACAATATGTTAAAAACTTAACTATATTTTTTGGACATTATCTAAACATTCTGTATTCCAGTATTTTATTTCTAATTTTATGCAACATTATTAAATCAGTTTTTGAGTTTATGCAAGAGTTGGAAGAACTTTCTATCTGAACTTCTCACCAATACAAGTTATCAAAATATCGAGATAATACGATATTTTACATAACCTCTTCAGCACATCTTTTTTTTTCAACCGTGGGACTTTGCGGGGGCTTCTCGCAGATAGCTTGGCTTCACATAGGCGTCTAATTGTAACAGTACTCACAGGTAACTTTAGACCTTCCTGGAGCTGATTGTTGGCTGAGTCCTTGCCATTTTGGCTATTCTATCCATTCGAATGGTAGTTTTTTTTTCGCTTTCTTCCAAGTCTTTCAGGTTTTGGTTGCCATTTTAAAGCATTTGCGATCATTTTAGCTGAGCAGCCTATCATTTTCTGCACGTCTATATATGTTTTCCCCTCTCCAATCAACTTTTTAATCAAGGTACGCTGTTCTTCTGAACCAATGTCTGGAACAACCCATTTTCCTCAGAATTTCAGAGAGAAATGCACTAACCAGCATTTACAACATTTGCTGCCTTCCTTCCTTAAATAAGGGCAATAGTTGGCACCTGTTTTTCAAAGAATGAATGACCTCACTAATAGGACTCCACACTGCTATTATTTTGAACATGCCCCTTTCAATTAGTGATTCAATTACACAGAATCAGCAGCATGCATGTCATGACTGTTGGATTTCTATTACTCTACTACACCTGCTAGTAAATTATTTGGCATGTAGAAATATCATTTCTACCAAAAACAGAGATTGATCAGGTTAGTGATGTCCGACTGCTATTATTTTGAACACAACTGTATAAATAGTGGCCTATTAGTGGCCCTAGGGATCGCTTCAGAGTTTGATGCAGCTCTGGCTAATGCCCAGTCTAGTACTCTGGTAGGATAACCTCATTCCAAAAACCTTTTGTACATGACCACAAGCTGATTTGTCTTGTCATCCATACAAGAACAAATGCATAATACCCTCTTGAATTGTGAAACAGGTAGGCTGTCGAAGATGCCAGGGATGTGTACTCTTGTAGTGTAACAAGGAGTTTGTCAGTAGGTTTAAAGAAAAACAGAAGTTTGAAGCGTGCCCCGGTCATTTGTAATCCTGTGGTCAAGGTATGTGATGCTACTAGGGGAAATTTCTGGATTAAAAATACCAGGGAAAATACTGTTGAGATGATTGACAAACTCATGAAAAATAGATACTTCACCCTCCCAAATGAGGGAAATGTCGTCAATACATCTCAGCCATTTGTCGGGACATGGGGTAGAGGTTATGTTCCTCCAAATAGGCTCGCAAAGGAGGGGGCGGCAGAGCAACCCATAGCGGTGCCATGTATTTGGGCATTAGTGGTCCCCTTGAATGCGAAAGTTTCTCTCAAGTACAAAACTTAAACATTCAATGAGGTAATCACGTGTGGAGATTCTGGGCTGTCAACCCAGACAAGAAATTTTTTGCTGCTATTAGGTCTGCCTCATTTGGTATGCTTGTATATAGGGATGAGATGGCCATTGTACCAATTTCCCTTGAATGCCAAGAAACTCCTGAGTTTATCCAAAAAATCTCCTTTGTTCCCGACATATGTCGGCAAATTTTGGACCAGTGGTTGAAGATAGAAATCCGGTAACTGGGCCAAAGGTTGGGTAATAGACCCTGATCCGGAGACAATAGGTCGAAACTTTAAAGGGTTCATACCCTTATGAAGCTTAGGTGACCCATAAATAACGGGTAGTTATGGATGTTCATCCATGAGGAATTCAGCTGTCTCGGAGATCCAATCATTCGCTCAGCCAATGTTGATGAGAAAGTTCAAGGTGTTCCTAATACCTTGTGTAGGATCTACAGTGAGTTGTGAATAACTGGTAGTGTCTGATAACATTGATAGCATACCCTCCCTGTAGCTCTTGTAGTCCATTATCAGTGTCCTCATGGCTTTAACTTCCTCAGGGCTCAAATTAGTATACTTTTTCTCCTGGATATCCCAGAAAGAACGTCACGTTTCAGTGTGCGTATATAGCCATCTATGGACTGGTACTGTCCGGGAGGCATGAATTTACTATTGAGCTTAAACGAATGCCCTGTGGGCATTGTCCTAGTTTGTGGTTGTGTGTGAAAAAATTGCTTAATTTTTAATGTCCTCAAGCTTCAACCTATCTACAGGTGAAATTCGAAAAATTAGAGTATCATGCAAAAGTTCATTTATTTCAGTAATGCAACTAAAAAGGTGAAATATATGCGATAGACTCATTACATGCAAAGCAAGATAGTTCAAGCCGTGATTTGTCATAATTGTGATGATCATGGCTTACAGCTCATGAAAACCCCAAATCCATAATCTTAGAAAATTAGAATATTACATGCAATCAATAAAGCAAGGATTGTATATAGAATATCGGACCTCTGAAAAGTATAAGCATGCATATGTACTCAGTACTTTGTTTGGGCCCTTTTGCAGCAATTACTGCCTCAATGCGGCGTGGCATGGAAGCTATCAGCCTGTGGCACTGCTGAGGTGTTATGGAAGACCAGGATGCTTTAATAGCGGCCTTCAGCTCTTCTGCATTGTTTGGTCTCATGTCTCTCATCTTTCTCTTGGCAATGCCCCATAGATTCTCTATGGGGTTCAGGTCAGACGAGTTTGCTGGCCAATCAAGCACAGTAATCTCATGGTCATTGAACCAGGTTTTGGTGCTTTTGGCAGTGTGGGCAGGTGCCAAGTCCTGCTGGATAATGAAGTCAGCATCCCCATAAAGCTAGTCTGCGGAAAGGAAGCACGAAGTGTTCCAAAATCTCCTGGTAGATGGCTGCGTTGACCCTGGACTTCATGAAGTACAGTGGACCAACACCAGCAGATGACATGGCTCCCCAAATCAACACAGACTGAAAGCTTCACACTAGACTTCAAGCATCTTGCAGAGTGTGCCTATCCATTCTTCCTCCATACTCTGGGTCCTTGGTTTCCAAATGAGACGCAAAAGTTGCTCTCATCAGAAAAAACAGGACTTTGGACCACTGAGCAATAAACTAGGTCTGTTTCTTTAGCCCAGGTAAGACGCTTCTGACGTCTGTTGTTGTTCAGGAGCAGCTTGACAAGAGGAATACGACATTTGAAGCCCATGTCCAGGATCCATTTGTGTGTGGTGGCTCTTGATGCACTGACTCCAGCCTCAGTCCACTCCTTGTGAAAGTCCCCAACACTTTTGAATGGCCTTTTCCTGACAATCCTCTCCAGGATGCGGTCATCCCTGCTGCTTGTGCACCTTTTTCTTCCACACTTTTCCCTTCCACGTAACTTTCTATTAATGTGCTTTGATACAGAACTTTGGGAACATCCAACTTCTTTTGCAATTACCTTTTGAGGCTTTCCCTCCTTATGAAGGCTGTCAGTGAAGGTTTTCTGCACAACTGTCTGGTCAGCAGTTTTTCCCCATGATTGTGATTCCTACTGAACCAGACAGACCATTTAAAGGCTCAGGAACCCTTTGCAGGTGTTATGGCTTAATTAGCTGATTAGAGTGGGACACTGAGCCTAGAATATTGCACCTTTTCTCAATATTCTAATTTTCTGAGATTGTGGATTTGGGGTTTTCATGAGCTGTAAGCCATAATCATCACAATTATGACAAATCACGGCTTGAACTATCTTGCTTTGCATTTAATGAGTCTCATATATTAGTTTCACCTTTTAAATTGCATTACCAGAATTAATGAACTTTTGCACCATATTCAAATTTTTTGAGTTTCACCTGTATTTCAAAATCACAGCAGTTGAACCTTGACACAGGACCAAAACGAAAGACCTCTAGACAAGAGGCGTACCTCACCTTCTGTGACGTGTCTTGAGAGATTGATCACTGGGCTTCTCTGCTCGTTTGTTGATAGTTGCTGTGAGTTTGATAGCTGCGACATCTTGATGCCCCTCAGGGATCTGGAAATTTTTTAAAAAACTACTTGTCCAGGGACTAAATTAGAGTCTCAATATACTTGTCCAGATAAAAAAAAAAAAAAAAAAAAAAACCCACAAATTTTAACCAAAATCATATTTAAATCTAAGGTGATTTTTAGAATGTCTGGGGCTTTTAAAAACAAAAGCGGCTTTATGGTAACTTAAACGTGTAACAATTTTAACATTGCGCTGTTTATCTCCTCCTCCCCTCCTTGCCTGTCTCAAACACAGCACCCGGAGACTAGCAGGGAGGAGAGAGACCTTGCAGCGTAATGAGTACCGATTGGCTGCTAGTCAGGAAAGGGGAGTGTCAAGCTTATCCTTTATCCCTTTCGCTGCCAGAGCCGGTTTTGCGTTTTTTTTGCACGTTTAAAAAATCATTTTAGGCCTGAAGATTACATAAAACCCCCAAACATGATATATTTCCTCAAAGCAGAGACCCTAGAGAATAAAATAGTAGTAGTTTTAATTTTTATGTCGCATGATATTACTGCAAAATTTCAGTAAAAGATACAATTAAAAAAAAAAAAAAAATCACAATAAATTACAATTTTTTTTGGTAAAATAAAAGATGAGGTTGCACAGAGTAAATAAATATCCAAAATGTCAAACCTTAAATCTGTGTGCGTTCGTGAAACGGTGACTAACTTCAGTACCCTATATTTTCTATAGGCAACACTTTTAAAGCCCCTTACAGGTCATCAGTATAGTGTTACAGAGAAGGTCTCATGCTAGAATTATTATTCTCATTCTAGCGTGTGCGGCAATATGTAAAGTGTGCATCACAATTGACGTTTTCATGTGTAGGCACCGCAGTGTGTGCTTTTATGTTTGTATGTGTATATGGGGGGGGGGGAGAGAGAATGTTATGTGCTTGGGTGTAACTTTAATTTTTTAAATACATGAACACAGCACTAAATTCGTAAAGTGATATATGCATACAAAGTGAAGCGCAAGGTAATAGCACTAAAGTGACCACAGCATATATAAAATGTGTCGTCAAAGTTGACGAAAATAAATGTCAATGGATTATTCAATAGTGACAGGTTCCACATAAAAGCTAATTGAATAATGAACTGGTTAATAAATGATGAATGAATCCAAAAAATAAATGGATATGAGTCCAGAGTGATCTGTAAATCTCCTTGCACGCGAGTTCTGTGATAAGGATTTGTAGTATGATTGCACTCACCAGAAGCGCAATGATAATGCGCATGAATATATATCCGAATAATCCTTAGCGAACATCTGGGTTCAGGCGGGGAAAAGGGGCTCCACTGGCACACTGACAACACAGGGAAAGACTCCAGAACTCACACACCGGACCCTCACAGCACAGGGACAGCTCCTTTAGTACCTCTCCACCAAAGATTTACGTTGCCAAAAAGGATAATTCTCCACCTTGAATGGCTCATAAAACAAGCCACAAACAAGAGTACTGATAGTTTAGTATTTTTCTTATTATTTCCAGAGAAAAAAAATCATCCAAATGGTATATCAGTACAGACTTACAGAATCAAAGATGCCCGCCGGCCTTCCATGCGGCCTCGGCGGCGTGAAGTCAATGCGGCAAGGTTCCTCTCTGACGTGTTTCGTGTGCATGCACGTTATAAAAGGGATTTAACTTTCAATTTTTACAATAAAAAAAAAAAATGTTTTCACTTTTTTTCCCATCACGTGATCATTTTTTGCTGACAGGTTCTCTTTATTGAGACATCCAAGGTCTAAGTCCCTGCATGTCTGCCCTCTGCTGCACTGAATGTAATGCAGTGCACAACACACTGCATTACATGCTTCCCCAGCCTCCATGGCCAGGAATCTGTCACCAGGGACCCGGAAAGTGATATGTCACTTCTGGGTCAGGACACGAAGGGGAGTAGATGTGCCCGCTATACTCCCTCCACTCTAGTTGACGGCAATGAGCTGGTCCCGGGCCTGCAGATAGCCAAGCAGAGTCCGGGAAACCTCAAGTAGGGGGAGAACACACGGGGGAGAGGCTGGCACTGTGTGGAAGTGGAATCGGCGGCAGCACTGCTGCCCTAATGCTTCCATCTGACAGGTGAGCCCTGCTGCCTGCCCAGAACTACATGTCCCGGGTGTCGGGCAATATAAATTCAACATCCCTGCCCCTCCTGGTTCTTCTCTGCCCCTTTGAAAAAGGAGGAAGTGCTACTTTCTGTATTAGGGATTATGGAGCCACTAGATGCACCAACCTCACTATCAGTAGAAGGGTTCTCGGTTAGTTGTTCTCTCTCAGATGAGATCTGAGGGCTTCCTTTTTGCGCTTCTGAGGAAGGGGCTGAGCGCGCAGTTTCCTCCTGGGCCTGGTGATCCCAGTTAACCATGGATAAACCCTGCCCTCTTGATAGTCCTGGTTGACCTGTTTGAATTTGTCCCGTTCAGATTGCTTCTGTCCGATAGTGTATGTGGCAATCTGGTTGTCAATCTCTTGTAATGTAGAGGTCTGCATGTCCTTCTCGTGTGTTGGTAGTTGCAAAACAGCTAGTTCACATTTCACTTGGCCCGCGGCAGGATCAAGTGAAAACCCCCCAAGCCTCCCACCAGGTACAGGCCCCACCAGGTTCTAAGGAGTCCATTGATCCAGAAGTTGTAGTGGCCATTATGCAACCTATTGATGGAAAATCGAAGTTAGACTAACCGGTAGCAATTTCCAGTTGTGTTCCAGGACAGTCAGAGATGGCACTCGTCCCACTGGAGCATGAAACATACTGCCTCTAGCCCTTTACAAAAGTTGGTCCCTGAGGAACATGGCCAAACAAGCCCCTATCCAACCATACCATAGAGCATGGGAACTTGCTGTCCTGGACGGCAACTGAAAACAGAGTTACTGGCAAGTCAAACTCTAGTTTTCCCCCCAGTCATCTTCCAGAGCAGCCCCTGAGTGGAAGTACTCACCAAATTGGGGAGGAAGGGGCACTGCTTGCAGGACCTTCCTCCCAAAAGCCTGATCTTTGCTTGCCAAAACGTCAAGACGATCCTGATGAACAAATGTGGAAGAGCTTGACCATGGAGGCATGGATATGCTACCGGGTGGCACCAGCTTTTTCCATCCATGACATTGATAGTGCTTTGGTGGAGTGGGCACACAAAGCTTGGGGGATCTAACTTTAGAGCCCTGTAACCTTATGTGATCTAGCTATGGTGCACCTTTTGAGGCTTGTCTGCCTTTAGGACTTCCTGGAAAAAAAAAAAAAATTTAAATAAAAAAAAATTATATATATATATATATATATATATATATATATATATATATATATATATATATATATATATATATATATATATATTTTGCAAAGCAGGATTCTATGTGTGCTGCACTGAGAAGAGGCCATCTAGCCACTCTGCCATAAAGTCCAGATGGGTGGAGGGCTGCAGTAATGGTTGTCCCTTTGGAACTGCTATCTCCACACAGGATCTCGAGAGCCCAGTCAGAGTGACCATCAGGTTCTTGGTCACCTCTTACTAAGGCCCTTCTCCCCTGATCAGACGACAAACTCTTGGAAGAGGCCTGATTGTGTCAAACCTTATTTTGAAAATTATGGAGGCTTCTGTGTACTTGGGAACCTTCAGTGCAGCAGAATTTTCTTTGTAGCCTTCACCATATTTGAGCCTTGCAAAAATGCTGTCAGGCAGTTCATTTGATGGATAAATATAGATGGCACCACAAAAAAACAAAAAATAAATATATAATGCTCACACTGAACTAAACACAATATACATAAATATAATACCAGCTGCAAAATCCATCCTATAACCATAAGGTGTGCAAACATTAAAACAAACAATTGCACTAGTAAATAAAAAGAAAAATATATATTTGTGAAAAAAGGTTATAAGTCCCATAGACCATATAAAGTCACATAAAATAATTCCAAATACTGTGGCTGATGAAAATATATTTGCAAACAAAAATCCATCAAAAAACTGTGTCAATCCTCCACCAAATAAACTGAATAAACTCACTAGAGATATATGCTGATATTATAAATCAGCATAAAGCACTTTTGCTCTGGGAGTGATGAACAGCAGACTGATGAGACAATACTTGGCTTTAAACACGATATCCAGGGAGTAATACTCCACAATCGCCAATACTAGGCTTGAGAAGTCCGCTCTGTGAGGACGTCAATGACGAAACGCGTAGGGCAGGGCTTGATGCGACATCATTACGTTCCCAATAGTCGGTACGGGGCATGCGCAAGGCTGCTGGGTTCGTTTTTACTTGATCTGGATATGCCGTTTATGCTGGTGTCTGTCAAGACACAGTTTCTTATAAGTGCAATGTGTTTATATTAAAGGAGATGATTTTAAAGGGTACTGCACCATGAGCTTTTGTTCTTTTTCCGAGTGTTTCTAAACATCCTATGGATATGGTGGTGTCTCTAAGAAGTGGATCTATTTAGTGACACATCCTACTGCAGAGTTGCTTCCTGGATATCTATTCTCAAGCCTAGTATTGGCGATTGCAGAGTATTACTCCCTGGATATCGTGTTTAAAGCCAAGTATTGTCTCATCAGTCTGCTGTTCATTGCTCCCAGAGCAAAAGCGCTTTATGCTGATTTATAATATCAGCATATAGCTCTGGTGAGTTTATTCAGTTTATTTGGTGGAGGATTGACAGTTTTTTGGTGGATTTTTGTTTGCAAATATATTTATCATCAGCCACAGTATTTAGAATTATTTTATGTGACTCAATATGGTCTATGGGACTTATAACCTTTTTTCATGAATACAGTCAGGTCCATAAATATTGGGACATCGACACAATTCTAACATTTTTGGCTCTATACACCACCACAATGGATTTGAAATGAAACGAACAAGATGTGCTTTAAGTGCAGACTGTCCGCTCTAATTTGAGGGCATTTACATCCAAATCAGGTGAACGGTGTAGGAATTACAACAGTTTGCATATCTGCCTCCCACTTGTTAAGGGACCAAAAGTAATGGGACAATTGGCTTCTCAGCTGCTCCAGCTGTTCCATGGCCAGGGATCCTTACTTTTTAATATATTTATAAACGATATAGGGTCTGGGATTATGACACCAAGCTGTGCAGTGGAATAACATCCTGCACGGGGGGGGGGGGGGGGGGGGGGGGGGGGGAAGAGTACAACTGGGGGAATCAATGGTAGAAGAAGGATCTGGGAGTTCTGGTAGATCACAAGCTTAATAAAACAGCATGCAATGCCAAGCTGCAGTTTCTAAAGCAAGCAAAAATCGAGAGATCGAGCAAGAAAGATCATTTTACCCCTGTACAAATTAGTAATATGAGGTTCAATTTTGGCCACCAATTCACAAAAAGAACACTGGGGAACTGGAGAAAGTACAGAGAAGGGAAACGAAACTGATAAGAGGCATGGAGGAGCTCAGCTATGAGGAAAGATTAGATGAACTCAATTTATTCTCTCGAGATGAAATTAGGGGGGATATCATCAAGTATAAATACATCAGTGGTTCATATATTGAACTGTGTAGAGTTATTCACCTTGGAGGTCATCACAGAGGACAAGGGGGCACTCTGGAGAAAAATAAATTTATTCTCCAAACACGAAAAGGTTTCTTCACAGCAAGAGCTGTGAAAATGCGGAATAGACTCCCTCAAGAGTTGGTTCTGGCCAGCTCAGTGGATTGCTTTAAAAAAAGGCCTGGATTCTTCCTTGGATACACAGAATATAACTGGTTACTAACATTTATAGGCAAAATGGATCCAGTGGATATCAGATGGTCTCCTCGGGGGATTAGGAAGAAATTTTTTCCCCCGCAGGAGCAAATTAGATCATGCTTTGCTGGGTTTCTTGCCTTCCTCTTGATCAATTGTGGGTGTAGGATTATAACTTTTTTTATGGTTGAACTGGATGGACGTGTCTTTTTCGGCCAGACTATGTAACTATGGCTTTTGTTCTGATACAGTGTGCATTGTTAGCTGTAAGGCCTTTTATAGAGAGGTGTCCCTTTTCAAATCATGTCCAATTTAATTTACCAATTCCAATTAAGTTGTAGAAACATCTCAGCAGCAATTAAGAGGCTAAATTTCAAGTGTTGTTGCTAAGGGTCTGAATACTTATGCTAATGTGATTATTTCAGGTTTTTTTTTTTTTTTATAAAATATAAATTTTTTTTTAAATCATTTTGCCTTGTTCATTATGGGGTACTGAGTGTACGTTAATGAGGGGAAAAAAAATGAACATAGTATCAGGCTGCAACATAAAATTGAAAAAAGTGAAGGGGTCTTAATACTTTATGAACTGTAGGTTGAGGGACCATGGGTTCTGGAGGGCATCTACTGCGAATGCCTGACCCCTTGGGTCCAGAGAGTAGTAGCTGTGCACTCACACATTCGATCTGTTTGTGAAGGGGTCAACGTCTGATTCGCCCCAGCAAGAAACTATTTCAGCAAAACGTCCGGATGCATAGACCAATCCTCCTGAGAGAGATCTGCTGTCTGCTTAGGAAAATCAGCCAGGTTGTTCTGCTCTCCCGAGATGAATGGCTTAATGAACACAGGTTCTTCTCAGCCCAGCAAAAGATGCTGTAAGCGATCTGCATTAAGAGGGGACTTTTGATACATCACTGTTTGTTCAAATAGGCTACTGTAGTGGTAATATCTGATTAGACCTGCAGGTGATGGCCTGCACGTTGCTCCTGAAAGGCTGAAATCCCCTTGGCCATCGCCATGAGCTCCTTCCAATTGGAGGTCTGCATTTCTGGCTGGGACCATACACCCTGTGTCCACTGCCCCTCCGGATGCGCTCCCCAACTGCTGGCATCCATGGTTAAGATGCGGAAAATGGGGAATATCCAGTTTAACCCCTCCTGAAGATTTGTTCGATCCTTCCAAAGGGAACGTTTTGGTTTGGGAAGGTAGGAATATCTTTTCTAAACCTCTGAGGTTCTGCAGGAGAGAAGACTAAAGCAGCCTCTAGTGTAACCTGGCTCACTGTACTGCTGGGATAGACTAGTCATTAGGCCCAAAAAAAGTGCATTGGAAATTAACAACCCACTGGCTGATGTGACAACCTCTCCAGGAGAAAAATCTTTTGTTCTCTGCTATGAAGGAAGTATCGTAAGAAAATGACTTCCTTGGAAGGGGAGTATCTCGATTTCTTTAGGTTGACAATCCACAGATTTGTAAACCACTGCTGAGCTTTCACGAGATCTTCCTGAAGTTTCTCCTTTGTTGCCACCATGAAGAGAAGATCATATGGAACGATTGTTATAGACTGAAGTCTGAACGATGCCAGTGCTTCTGCTTGGATCTTGGTAAATACCCTTGGCACTAATAAGACCAAAAAAGGTAAAGCTTTTACCTTTTTTGGTCTTATTAGTGCCAAGGGTATTTACCAATATGGCTCTGTTTAGTAGCTGATGATTGAGATTTAGGCAATACTTCCGAGAAGGGTTTTTCACCACAAAACACACGCAAGTAAAATAACTCCATGCCATAACTAGAGCATTTCTTTTTGATGGTGGGGTTGTCCTCCCAAAAGGCTCCATGCACTTTTTAAGCTCCTACAAGCGGTTTAGTGTTTGTTTTCTGTTCCTAAATAGCAAGTGTTATCCTATGTGTTCATGCACACTTTAGGCTATTAGCGTTTCTTTGAGCTTCAGCATCTAGGAGCAGAAAAAAATTGTTTTTAGAGTTTGCAGCAAGAGGGGAAAAAAAAAAACCCCAAAAAACTCTGCGACTCTGCTAATCGCTTTTTTCATACATGTACTGTAAAACCACTAATAAAATGCCAATGCTCCTAAAAACCGCTATTACCAGTGTTTACCTATTTTTTAGCTTAAAATGCTAGTGTACATGGAGCCTAATAATTTCCTTAGCCTATGGTGCAAGAGCATGAGGTACAAACCGCAACTGCCCAAAGCTATAACTGGCCTTGTAGCAAGCGGTACATGGAAGGGTGACATGTCAAAGAAAAATTCCCAGCTCAACTTACCAGCCAGCCTGCAACAAACCAAATTGTCCTGTCTACTAGTTCATGTTAAAATCAGAGGTTTAGTTTGCACACATTTTCAAATACATGCATAAGCTGCGTCACGGCACACTAGTATCCTAGAGTCCTAACTCTAGAAGAGCTTGACTCCTGTACAGATAGAAAAAAAAAAAGCATTTGGAGTTGAAACTTTACTTTAGGGCCCATTCATACTTGTCCAATTATTTTAGTAAATTTAAACTGTTAAATACCTTTTCTTAGCAGTTAGAGCAGTCTTGTGACATATAGCACTGTTCTTGTAAAGCTTGTATGAGGAGTTTTCATTTTCCCCTTAGTGTCCTATGAGACTGCAGGATCCCTGACCCTCTGTCTGGACACTGCCGACTAGCCCTGTGCTTATCACATGCACTCTACCAAGAAAAAACTCTAGAAATACACACCAAACTGATCTTGTGCAGCTTGCCCCCAAGGCTCTGTTCTACCAGAAGATGAGTCTGGGACAGTGACAGAAGGGAAGGATTAGAGATGACAGGATTAAACATCTTTTGCACATCTTTTATTGTGGGTTTAGTAACGCTTTAGGCAAAGCTTCTGCTTAGATGAGAAAAAAAAAAAAAAAAAAAAAAACAGGAGGAATGAAAGGATCTTTCCCCCGGCTGATGTGAGGTATATTTTTTTTTTTTAGAAAACTACTACATGGCATTCCACCATGAAAACAACCTTGTAGAGCTTTCTTACATTTACATACAGGCTGCCTGAAGTAACCAGTATCCCTGGATGCAATAACAAAACTATGAAAACATCTTCAAAGGAGAAGCAAAAACATTCTTACCCTGCTAGTTCAATAGGGTGGCAAGATACGCTTGTCTGGCCACAACCATCACAAATCCTGCTACACCCTTCATTTTCTAGCCTACAGCACATATTAGAGAGTCTGCATCCCTTAGCAGTAGGATTTGTCACTGTTTTGCACATATTCTCTACAACAAAGCCATACAGGTGATCTCAAGCAGTAGAAGTATACACAGTTTAAAAGTGGGCAAAAAAAAAAATTCTAAAATCAGCAAGTCAAATTCCACATGCACAATGAACTAACAGGAGTATTCATTGATCAACAGATTGAGAGCATCCAACTATATCCAGCAAGACCCATATACATACTTCATTGAGTTCCTAAAGTGACTGTCATATTCAAAGTACAAGGGTTACCATTGCTTGGCTTCTTAAAATGGTTAGCGGACTGCTTCAATAGTTTTGATCTGCAGATCTGGGATAAGCATGCTGTTAAATGTGTCAAAAACGTATCCACAGCTGTATACTTGCTCTGATCAGCCTCAAGGCAAGCCAAATCATTATTGTGACAACCAGAATTAGCATTCTCAAAAGCAGAGGTCAGCATAGTGTTCCCCATACTATTCACTTTACGTGTAGTTCATGTGGGGCCTTAAAATGTCTAGGGTCTATCCCAAGATTCCCAACCACCAGACCAACTGGCAGCTGCAAGAGACATATGCCTGTGAATGCCAGAGGGCAGGCTCTTTTTGCCATTACCAGTCTTTTCATTTAACGCCCAACAGATAATGCATTAGATGGATGGTAGTGTGAGACATTCCCAAATGCGCATTAACAACCTCATTACTTCAAGCAACCTTTCCATCCTACAAGTACCCAACTTTATTTAAGGCACTTGGAGGGGTACATTAACACCTCTTGAAATTTTTCAGAAAGGCAGAGCATTTCCAGGGTTGTGCTGTCAGAGCTGCATAAATGTGCATCTAACATGATGCACATACTGGGCCCTGAGCACCTCTTTTACAGCTCAGTAGATGCATAGGTGTGCATCCAACAAGATGCATACACTGGGCCTAAAGCATGCATTTGCATCAAGACGTTTGCCTATTTAAAAAAAAAAAAAAAAAAAAAAAAAAAAGCACTGTTAATAGAAGGAGCAGCCCCAGTCACAAGGGTTTGCCCTATCATGAGCACACTATGCATAAGTGTTTCAAAAAAAGGTCCTTCCTGTACGCTTAGACCCAAGGTAACGCCAGGGGCTTGCTGTGTCTCCATCAAATCCACCAATCAAAACCAAAAACCAAAAAGGGAAAGGAAACACACAGAACAAGGTGAATTAACTGCGCCACCCTTATTAGGCCATGATTTGCTTAAAACTCTGGTGCCACAGTATAATCAACAAGTGAAGTTTCACCTTAGAAAAAAAAGAAATGTTGTAAGCAGCTTTCCTTTAGAAGTGAACATAATGCCGAAAACAAAAAAATACAACGGAATGCAAGAATTACATTTTAAAGCATACTTACGCTCTGTCACTTCCGCTATGTCTATCAAACTCGCGCCTGCCTCTCTGGTTCTCATTTTCCATGTTCCTTGGGAATCCACCTCTTCCTCTGCCACGCAAGCCCCCTCTCTGGTTTGAAATCCAATTTCTGACTGGCCTATCTCTCTCAAAGCTTTATTTTAGAGAAAGAATGGGAGAGAAGGTAAAGAAATAATAAGCCATCTACTCTAGTGTTATTTGAACACCTTAGTAGAGGGGGAGGGAGAAAAAAAAAAAAAAAAAAACACCCATACATTTTTCCTGCCTACATACGCACCCACAAGTGTAGCTACTGGGACCTGCTGACAGCAACTGACAGTTTGACAGTCCCGATCTGCATTGCAGAACAGCTATCAACATCTTAGTAATGGCTATCAAAAAGGGGTGGTTCAGAGTCCAAGCTTGTTCAGTTGTCAACAATGGTAAATTGTAATTAGCCAGACAACCAGCATTTCCTGAAGGACAGACCAGCAATGCAAGTCTTCACCCTTCCCTTGTGTGAGGTTAGTGGAGAAAGTCTGCTGATGCCGAAGAGCTTCCAAATACACTGGAAGACAGAAAACTGCCTAGGAGACTTAAAACTAAGAAATACACCCTCCCTCTTCTCAACTTTAAAATTTTAGGTCTGCTTTAGTTACCTTCCACCTCAACTAGCCCAAGCATGCATGAATACATACTAGACTTAGCTTCTTAATCTGAATGGTTCCACATACGTCAAATACTTTAATTAACATACATATTCCAAAAATTACCCCCCTACCCATCTCAAGACATTTGACATACTTTTCAATGTTGTACTCCAAGGGTTTTTCAACGATATTTGGACGAAATTCCCTGAATGCCATCCAGTGTTCTGTTCTGTCCATTTTCACTTCAGCACCGTTTTCATTCCGAGTTACCTTCTGCAAAGTTTGTTTTGGAGCATGCTTCTGGCCTAAAGGGGTCAACTAGTTAGAAGACTACCTTAAAGCAAGTCTAAACCCAAGAAGACAAATCTAATATTGCAGCCTACCAGTCCTCAGATTTGGTAGCTGCATTAATGTTTTTTTACATGCTTTATTCCTTTTTCACCTAGTGATACTGCCAGTTGCACTCCTTGTCCTAAGGTGATAACATTCACTAACCAAACTATTGACAGAGGAGCCAACTTAGGACAGTACAACACCCCCTACTCTTCCTCTTCTTCATAAGAGCGGTGGGATTCTCTAGTCCTTAGAAATATGAAGCACCACCATAGAGCCCAGAAGTCAGGTAAATTTGGCTTTACCTAGCAGATATAAATATATGGCAATTTTCCTGCTGGTCTCAGTGCGATTTAAAGGGGTAGTTCAGAGATTCAGATGCAATTCTAATGCGATTTGACAGCATTCTCAATCAGTCTCCTGACATGGACCAGGGACGGGAGATAAAGCAAAGACTTGCAGACAACATACTGATATAGTGTTATCTTTGGACAGATAATTCAAGTCTATGTAGCTCCAAATAGCATCATACTGCATTAAATTTGCACAGGACCTTTTTTTCCCCCAATCACATTGGAATTGCACTGCATATGTAGAAACAACCTCCATAGAAACTCATGTTATTTCACTTGTTATGCAATTCCATGTCTTCTAGGATGCATCAGAAAATCGCATCCGTGTGAACCAGGGACGACACCTTTCAGTATGGTATCCTAAAAGCAAGGAAGTAAAATACTTAGGAGATCAGAATAAACTATGCATTACCAACATAACATTGGCAAGACATTTACATGTCCACTGTGCAATGACAACATGCTTGGGTAAATCCTAGTGGTGCACCAAAATGAAAATTCTGGACCAAAACTGAAAACTCAGGATGCACTTTGCCAAAAACCAAAATAGACAGTTTAAAAAAAAAAAAAAAAAAAAAAAAAAAAAAAACACAGGTATTTTAAGTTACTGGATTTAAAAATCACACACACACACACACACACACACACACACACACACACACACACACACACACACACACACACACACACACACACACACACACACACACACACACACACACACACACACACACACACACACACACACACACACACCTCAAATTAGAATATCAAAAAGTTAATTTCAGTAATTCAAGTGAAACGCAAAGATTCATTACACAGTGATATATTTCAAGCATTTCTCTTTTAAATTTTGATTATGGCTTACAGCTAGTGAAAACCCAAAAGTCAGTATCTCAGAAAATTAGAATATTGCTCAATATTGATCAGCTAATTAACTCAAAACCTGTAAAGGTTTCCTGAGCCTTTACATGATCTCTCAGTCTGGTTCAGTAGGTTACACAGTCATGGGGAATACTGCTGACTTGACAGTTGTCCAGAAGACAGTCAATGACACCCGCCACAAAAGGCCATTACTAAAGAGGCTGGCTGTTCAGAGTGCTGTATCAAAGCATATTTATGAAAAGTTGAGTGGAAGGTAAAAAGTGTGATAGAAAAACATGCACAAGCAACAGGGATAGCCTTGAGAGGAATGTGAAACAAAGGCCATTCAAAAATTTGGGGGAAATTCACAAGGAGTGGACGACAGCTGGGGTCAGAGCTTCCAAACACATATCCAGAACATGGGCTACAACTGTCGCATTCCTTGCGCCAAGTTACTCCTGAACCAGACACCAGAAGCATCTTACCTGGGCTAAAGAGAAAAAGGACTGGACTGTTGCTCGGTGGTCTAAAGTCCTCTTTTTGAATGAAAGCAAAATCAAGATCCCAGAGTCTGGTGGAAGAGAGGAGAGGCACAGAATCTAAGTTGTATGAGATCCAAGTTTCCACTGCCAGTGATTTGGGGAGCTATGTCATCTGCTGGTGTTGGTCCACAGTGTTTTATCAAGTTGAAAGTCAGCACAGACCTCTACCGGGAAATTCTAAAGCACTTCATACTTCCCTTTGCTGACCAGTTTTATGGAGATGCTCATTTCATTTTGCAGCAAGACTTAGCACCTGTTTAAAATACCAATATCTGGTTTAATGATCATTGTATCACTGTGCTTGACTGGCAAGCAAACTCACCTGACCTAAACCCCATAGAGAATCTCTGGGTTATAGTCAAGAGGAAGATGAGAAACCAGACCCAACAACACAGATGAGCTGAAGGCCACTATTAAAGCAACCTGGGCCTCCATAACACCTCAGCCGTAAGTGAAGGAAATAAGCATTTGATCCCCTGCTGATTTTGAATGTTTGCCCACTCACAAAGAAATGATCAGTCTAAAAATTGAATGGTAGGTGTAACACTGAGAGACAGAATAGCAACAAAAAAAATCAAAAGAAATGCATGTCTAATAGATTATGCACTGATTTGCATGTTCATGAGGGAAATAAGTATTTGATCCCCTTCACAAAACATGACTTCGTACTTGGTGGCAAATCCCTTGTTGACAGTCAGAGGTCAGACGTTTCCTGTAGTTGGCCACCAGGGTTGCACACATCTCAGGATGGATTTTGGCCCATTCCTTTTGGCAGATCCTCTCCAAGTCATTAAGGTTTGGTGAATGACGTTTGGCAACTTGAACTTTCAGCTCCCTCCACAGATTTTTGATCGGATTAAGGTCTGGAGACTGGCTAGGACACTCCAGGACCTTAACCAGTTGCCGTCCAGCCTATAGCTAGATGGCCGGGTGAGCAGCTTGTTCCTCCGGGTGGACACCATATGGTGTCCTTTCAGGCAAGCGCAGTGCACCTGCCTGCAGGGCCGCTCTGCGGCGCGATCTGTCACCAGCCATGTACCTCTGACACGGCCGATGACAGATCTGTGTACCGGCCCCGTTTCCAGTAATATGTGACCTGGTGTGACCAATCACAGCAAGTCACATGGCAGTTGTATACAATGGATGGCTTCCTTTCATGCCATCCATTGTATACAAGTGTGTCTAGCTGTGAATGGTCACAGCAATCACATGCACAAGACTGGGCCAATCACAGCCCAGCTGTGTCATGTGGTTAGCTGTGGCCAAATCACAGCTAAGCACAAAAAAAAAACCCCTGAATGAATCAATGTCATTCAGGTAAATGCTTGTTTATAGCAAAGTCATTCTTTGCTATAAGCAAATTGTGTAAAAAAAAACAAAAAAAAAAAAAAAAACTGATCACTTCCCCAAAGTAGTACAATGTTACTATAGTGAAATATGAAAAAAAAAAAAAAAAGGTAATATAGATTAAAACAAATATATTTTTTTTTTCGTACGGTCACCAGTGTTCCTGATCACCGCCATGCCAGTTATGTGATGACGCTGAACTGCACTGGTGACAGTATGTAAAAAAAAAAAGTGAAATTTTTTTTAATTTTTTCATTTTCTGAAAAATGACAAAAAAAATGACAACTTCAAAAAACTTGCCATGCCTCTTATGAAATACGTCAGACTGTCTACTTTGCAAAAAGGGGTCATTTGGGGGATATCTGTACTGTTCTGACATTGTTGGACCTCAAGAAATTAGATTGGCTGTCAGTACTTCAGGATTGATCAATTTTCAGATCCATGCTATAGTTTGTGAACTCTATAACTTTCCTACAAACTAAATAATACATCCTAATGTGGGTTATTGTCACCTAGGAAATGTAGTAGAATACATCTTGGCCTAAATTTATGAAGAACAATTATTTGCCAACTTTTATAACAGACAAAGAAAAACTTTTTTTTTGTTTTTTTTCAAAATTTTCAGTCTTTTTTTGTTAATTTAGCAAAAAATAAAAACTCCAGTGTTTGCTTAAATACCACCAAAAGAAAGCTCTAGTTGTGTGAAGAAAATGATAAAATTTTAGTTCGGGTACAGTGTTGTATGACCGCGCAATTGTCAAAGTGTGACAGCGCTGAAACCTGAAAAATGGCCTGGGCAGGAAGGGGGTAAAAGTGCCCTGTATGGAAGCTGTTAACTTTCAACCAGTCCTCCTCTGCATCATTCAGCAGTTCAGTGGCAAAACTTCAGAAGGGCTTGGACATGTGCCTTCTTGAGCAGAGGAACCTTGCGGGTACTGCAGTTTTCCAATCCTTGTCAGCGTAGTTTGTTACCAATTGTTTTCTTGGTGACTGTGGTCTCAGCTGCCTGGAGATCATGGACATCATCCTCACGTGTAGTTTTGGGGTGATTCCTCACTGTTCTTATGATCATTGACCCTCCACGAGGTGAGATCTTGCATGGTGCACCAGACCTATGGAGACTGAAAGTTGCTTTGTTTCTTTCATTTGCGAATGATTGTACCAACTTGTCACCTTCTCACCAAGCTGCTTGGCGATAGTTTGGTAGCCCAGTCCAGCCTTGTGTAGGTCTACAATCTTGTCCCTGACATCCTTGGACAGCTCTTTGGTCTTTTCCATGGTGGAGAGTTTGGAATCTGTGGACAGGTGTCTTTTATACAGGTAACAAAATGAGATTAGCAGCACTCCCTTTTGAGACCTGCTTCTAATATCAGCTCATTGCCTGTATGAAAAAGACAGCTGGTAGCCAGAAATCCTGCTGAATGATAGGGGATCAAATACTTATTTCCCTCATGAACATGCAAATCAGTGAATAATTTGTTAGACATGCATTTCTTTTGAATTTTTTTGTTGCAATTCTGTCTGTGTTACACATACCATTCAATTTTTAGACTGATCATTTCTTTGTGAGTGGGCAAACATTCAAAATCAGCAGGGGATCAAATGCTTATTTCCTTCACTGTACATACCTGGCATGGGAATGCTGACACATTTGCTTGTGCTCTCAACCAAACTGTCAAACCATCAAATGGCTGGTGTCATAGCTTATCACGGGTGCAGCACCATGGCAGTTTCAGATCAAACAGAAGTGAAGATGGCAGCTTCCTTGGCTGAAAAGCATAAGAGGGTTTAGTTCTGCTTTAAAAACCATGTGGCTGTGCTCCGCTCACACAGTAGCAGCATCTATTCACAGCAAACTGACTGAATGAACTACAAGTCCCATACTTCCACAGCCGGGGAGTGCTCTCATAGTTCACTTACCTTTCCTGAGCTTCAGTGACAGTAACCCATTAGATAGCTATACTGAGTGTCTCCAGGAGCCTGGCATTGCACCCACAATTGTTTCTTGTTGCGATTCTGTCTCTTGGTGTTACAATACACCTACCATTCGATTTTTAGTCTGATCATTTCTTTGTGAGTGGGCAAACATTCAAAATCAGCAGGGGATCAAATACTTATTTCCTTCACAGTAACTTTTTTGAAACCATTAAATCAATGCGTTTAGTTCTGATTTAAATAGTGACAGCAGGAAGAAGTCATGGGATGGGATTAGAGAACAGGGGGGTGTGCGTACAGATGCCTTATATAGCAACATGTTACATCCTAAATACGGATGTAACAGGTTACAAAAAGGTGTACTTATCCTTTTTACCACTTGCCTACTGGGCACTTAAACCCCCTTTGTGATCAAGGCCAATTTTCAGCTTTCAGGGCTGTTGCACTTTGAGCCCTGGTTCACAATGATGCGGCGCGGAATTTACAGCGCTTCCAATGCAAATTCCGCACCGCATCAGAATTGCACCCCGTTCATGCAAAACGCTGCGGGTGTGTATATTCAGTTAACACCCCGAAAGCGGTCCGCAAAACGCGATGCGATGTGCAGTATGGGATCACATAGGTGTGAATACCTATGCGATCTGATTCTAGTGCGAACCCAAAAAAGGGTCCTGCACGCTTTTGGTCCGGGGCGAATAGAGCCATACAAAATGTATGGCTCCAATTGCACCGCACACAAATCGCATGCGATTTGCACAGGAATGCGGTGCGGTCCCTGTGCAAATCACATGCGACATACCGCACCACACATGTGAACCCACGCTAAATGATAATTGCACGGTCATGCAACATTGTAGCCATATGAATTTATCATTTTTTTCACACAAATAGAGCTCTCTTTTGGTGGTATTTAATTGCCGCTGGGTGTTTTATTTTTTGAATTATAAACAAAAAAAAGAAAAAAAAATGTTTTTTCCAAATTTGCTAAATTTTTCTCCTTCACTGATGTGCGCTGATGAGACTGCACTGATAGGCGACACTGATATGCAGCAATGATGGTCACTGATAGGTGGCAATGATGGGTGGCACTTCAGGGCACTGTTCATCAGCGCCAATCTCCTCTGTGACAGCTGCCGGTGATAACCGACAACTGTATTTACTCAGTGATCTGCTGTGTCATTGGACACATCTGATCACGTGGTAAAAGGCCACTGTGATTGGTCTTTTACCTCATCACGTGATCAGCGGGTCCGTAGGTCGATCACCGGGTCATCATATGACGTGCTTCTAGAACTAGGTAACCACGGTGTAGCTGTAATGCAGCTATAGTACGGTTGCCAAGTGGTTAAGCAGAGTTAAAGGCTAAACTTTCCACTTTGAATAGAGTAAAGGGAGGGTTATAACATGTCAATGTATTCTGCCATCTATGTCCCATTGTGGAGATTTCCCTTCACTTGCTGTCCTGTAACCATCCAAAGTAAGGGAATCCCTAGTTGTCATCAGGGCCACTGGAACTAGTGTCCTGATTGAAAGATTTCCCCTCTATACCTGTTCTAGAGACAACCCAAAATGCAGGATTTTTTTTTTTTTCCCCACTTTCGGTGATAATGGTAAATAGGACAAATAAAGAGGATGAATCTCCCTATTGGGGGCACAGACAGCAAAAGGCCTGACATGTTCTAATCCCTGTCAGCTATCTAAAAGCGGAGGCAGGCAACCTTGGAGGTGGGGAGAGCTACCTGAACAACATTAAAGAGATCAAAAATCACCAGGGATCAGCTCCCCTTTTTTCCTCTCAATTTTCTTTACACTTTTTAAGCAGCCCTGTTGGGAGGGGGGGGGGCTTTTAGTGGTGCACCAAAATGAAAATTCTGAACTGAAACTGAAAATTCAGGATGCATTTGGCTGATGACCGAAACAGACTTTTTATATTTGACTTTTGATTAATCGCCTGAATTTAAAATGAACGGGAATTTATTTTCAGCACCTTTTTGGCCAATAGGTTGCTTTCACACAGAGCAGTTTTTGAAGTGCTTTTGCGTTAAAAAAAAAGCACAAAGGCAGGCTCAAGAAAAATGCATTCCTTTAAATTCAAAGCATGTATTCACACTGGTCTGTTGCGCTTCCCTTGTGGTGTTAAAAATCCTGTTTGCCACATTTTTGGTGTATATTTGGCCAGTTTAAATTTAAAAAAAAAAAAAAAAAACCTCTCCACTGAGGTCTGGTTCACACCAAGGAGTTTTTATTGCTTTTTGCAGAAACGCACTGCAGTCCATGTAACATGGTTTCCTATGGGACACATTTGCATTGTTTTTTTGAGCTGCTGCGTTTTTGGAAAGAGTCAGACTTTTTTTTTTAATTTAAATGCACAGCGTTGTGTTTTTGGTTCAATAGACTTCAATGGAGAGGTTGCAGAAAATGCATGTAGTGCGTTTTTGATGCGTTTTGCATTCTAATCTGCTCAGCAACAAGTTTGCAAAAAAAAAAAAAAAACATGAAAAATGCAAGAGCTGTCAAAAGTACATGTGCACAAAAAACAAGACTCACTGCAAAACAAAATGCAAACTGCACTGGTGTGAGCCAGGCCTGAAATGCCTTGAAAATGCAGCAAATTCACATCAAAAACATGGTTTTGCATTTGAGTCGCGTGGCCTATGAAAAATGCACCCTCAATGTTGTAAAATTGCAGCAAAACCATAGGTTTTTTTTTTTTAGCGCCATGATCGGCACCTCCCCCCCCCAATCCATAAAATGCCAACACCACCATTTTCAACCGATACATTTCAGCTGCCGAAATATCAGCGCATCCCTAGGTGCTATTTGTGTCTGTTTTGAAACAGGGGAAAGAGATTGAGGACAGTCTTCATTCTTCACTCTCCATCTCTGCAGCTTCAGCTACACAGAATGATTGAACAGGAAGAACCCTGCACTCTCCCTGTTCATTCATGAAGCAAAGCATAAAAAAACCGTTTACTATGCTTCAGTTATGAATAAACATGGCGAGTAATGAGTACCGATCACTCACTATGTTCATTCAGGGAAGAAGGAGGAGGAGAAACAGGCTTTTATCTGCTAGAGAAAATACAGGAGATTGGTTCCAGTAAATACCATCCCACTCCTGTCCAGGTTCCGAGGGTTGTAAATGCCACCCCACTCCTGTCCAGGTTCCGAGGGTTGTAAATGCCACTCCACTCCTGTCCAGGTTTCCGAGAGTTGTAGAATGCAATAGACTTGTTGCCAACCGCCTAAAGTTTACAGGCTTAAAAAAATTAGGTTGTACATGGATAGAAAACTGGCTAAAAGACCATATTCAGAGTGTAGTGACTAATTCATACTCTGAAAGGTCTAAGTGGTGTACCCCGAAGTTCAGTGTTGGGACCTTTACTTTTTAACATTTATATATGGTTTGGAATTAAAAGTATCATTTCAGTGTTTGCAGATGACACCAAACTATTAGGTGGAATAATGTCCTTACAGGATGTCTCAAACTTACAGGCTGACCTCGATACACTATTGATTGGGCAACAATGTGGCAAATGAGGTTTAAGGTTGATAAATGTAAAGTCATGCACTTGAGGGCTAAAAAAAAAAAAACAAAAAAAAAAAAAAACATGCCTGCATCACATTTTAGAGAACGGCAGGCAAAATCAAGGACTGAGAAGGATCTGGATGTTCCAGTAGATTATAGACTTTTCAGATCACTACAGGAGGGCAAGGAGCCACTCTTTACGTCTTTAGGAAAAGGGATGTAACTAACAAAGCTAGATGCATTCCTAAATGCACAAATTGTAACTGGATATTAACATTTTTGTTAACAGGGATTACTGATCCAGGAAATATCAAATTGCCTTATGGGGGATCAGAAATTAATTTTTAGGGTTTTTTTGCTGAACTAAATGGACTTGTCTTAATCTGCCATAGTCCTCAAGATTGTAAATACTCCTCGGAGCTCTGAGGAAGGGGGTTCAGCTCCTGAAACGCGTCGGCTTATCCGCATCATTAGACACAGTTTGCATTGTTACTGTATTTGTGGATCACCTTTACTGCCTATAATCACATTGGTTTCTGAGTATACATCTTTTTATTTAATAAATGACGAGTTATACCACAGTAATGCACGATGAGAGTGCGCCCTTGTTTGTTTTTATTTAGCCAGAAATCCTGCTGAATGATAGGCAAATACTTATTTCCCTAATGAACATGCAAATCAGAGCATAATGTTAGACATGCATTTCTTTTGAATTTTGTGTGTTACACTATACCTACAATTGATTTTTAGACTGATCATTTCTTTGTGAGTGGGCAAACATTCAAAATCAGCACGGGATCAAATACTTTTTTCATTCACTGTATATACTGGAATATTTATTTTTCTACTAGCAATTGTGGCGATAAGCTACTTATAGCAGGACTGCAATAGTATGGCGGGCAATCTGACACTGAGGGAACCAGTGACACTAATATAGTGGTCAGGGCTAAATATATACACTGTCAGTGAACTCATGACATTAGCTGTGAAGGGGTTAAACATCTAGGGCAAAGGGTTAAATCTGTGTCTAACCAGTGTGTGTGTGTACTGTGAGGAACTTTCAGGGAAACAAACTGGCACATCCCCACTGACAGGACAGAGCTCTATATGGTTTAAATTGACAGAGCTTTGCCCTGTCGTCCTCTTCACCAATCAGCAGGTTTTTAATATTTTCTTTACATGGAGCAAGTCCTTTTTCTGAACCTCTTTTCTGATTGCAAATGGTCTACAGCAATGTTTTTCAATCTTTTTCAGTCAAGGTGCCTTTTAAAGATTTTAGTTGTAAGACACCCCAGTCTAAAGGCTTGTTCACATACGATGTTGGGGATGATAAAACCATGCAGTTAAGCTGTGTTTTATCTCCCAACAGGTTCTCCTTTAGCTTTAAAAGCAGGGGTCGTACGTATGCTGAAGGAATCATACCACTTGTTGCATTCAACAGGCACTACTGCTCACCAAACGTGACCCATTCAGGTGAATTGGGCCGTGCTGCAACTGCTCTGCAATTGCAGCGTGTTGATGCTGCATTTAAGGTGGTAAAAAACAGCGTGAGAAGGCAACATATTGCCTCCTTACCACCTGTCAAATGCATCTAAAATATGGTTTGAACATGGATCGCTCTTCAGAGCAGTGGTCGTCTTTGCCACTACTGTGAACAAGCCCTAAAAAGGGGAGAAAAAAAAAAATATAAAAAAATCAGGCTTACCGGTAACTCATTTTCTAGGAGTCTTCCAAGACAGCCTGTGAGACCAAGAGCTCCCCCCTCCAAGACAGGAAACACATTAGCCAAGAATCTCTATGAGGTGGTCCTTCAGGTCTCCCCTGCAGTATTCCCAAGAACCACCAGAAGACAAAAAAAAAAAAAAAAAAACACACACAACAAAAACACGAGCACAACTCAATTGGAGAGAAAAAAAAAAAAAAAAAAAAAAAAACAGTGTGGGAAATCCGGCCGTCCTGGATGACTCCTAGAAAATTAGTTACCAGTAAACCCAACTTTGGTTTTCTCCCCTCATCTTCCAGGACAGCCTGTGAGATTAGCAACATAAACCCCCCCCCCCCCCCCCCAATGGCGTTACCATTGCCTGGGAGGACCTTTCATCCAAATGCCTGCACTTTACTTGACAGAAGATATTTCACACACACTGAATAGCTGGACCATGTAGCTGCCTTGCATTCACAAAGGGCGGTGGAATCTTAGCCAAACGATGTAATTGGCAATAAAAAGACTTTGATGCTCCATGCCCCTTACGTGCACTTGAGATATTAAACAAGGAATCAAGACTTCCTGAAATCCTTGGAAACCCTAAGGTAAGCCAACAGGCTCCTAAAATCTAAAACTAAATTTCTTCTTCCCCTCCCCTTAGTCGGGGAGGAACAGAGTCAGCAGAACAATATCCTCTGCCCTATGAAAGAATGAGGACACTTTGGGAAGAAAACCTGGGTCTGTTTTAAGCACAACTCGGTCTTCAAAAATCAAAAAAGGCTCCCTAATAGAGTGCTTGCAATAAACTTACCCTCTGCGCAGAGGTGATTGCAACCAAACCCCCCCCCCCCCAAAAAAAAAAAAACCCTTTGCTGGTTCAAATTTGGAAGGCAAAAAAGATTGCTACAAATGAGTCTTGCTACAAATGAGTCTTGCAGGAGAGGGACCTGAAAAACACATCAAGAGCCAAGGCGTGCACCTTTTGTGCCTGTTCCCATACATACGGTTCAAACCGCATGACGTGAAAAAAATATTGCTTCCTATGGTGCCTGTTCACATATGTCAGGTGCACTGGCAGTGCAGATTCAGTGCGATTTGAAAGTCATGTACGATTTCTGAGCGGTCTTGTTCAGGTGCAGATTACAGGCTATTGACTTCTATGGGAACCGTTTCTAAACCACGTGTGAACATAAGATCCTGAGCTAATCCTGTCCTGAACCTGACGTGAACAGCTGTATCAATTAGCTGTGAAACCTGCACATGTGTGGATCAACTCTTAAAGTACTTACCGAGAGCCCCTTATCCACCCCAGCCTGAAAGAAATCCAAGACTGCCGGGACATCCCGGGGTCCTCAGCCTTGAGCCTCCATCCAGGAGTTGAACCTCTTCAATACCTTAGCACAGTGTTTCTACATCTTTTTTCAGTCAAGACCCTTTAAAATTATGGACAGTTCCGAGGCACCCCATTCTAAAAATGTGAAAAACTATTCTAATAGTTTTATATAACACAGCAACATCCACATTGCCAAGGCACCCCCTGAAGAAACCTCAAGGCCCCTGGGAAATCATATCCTCCCTCTGTGGAAGAAGAATCAGAGGGGTCAAGACAAAACTCTTCTTGAACGAAGACCATAGTCTCCTCAGTCAGCCTGTTGAGTGGACGAAGGTTTTAGATCAGACAAAAATTTGCTAGATGGCCTTTTCACCACAAAAACGTGGGAATAAAACCCCTGCCCATGCTCGCCTCGGGGTACTTGCGAGAGAACCCACTGATCCAAGAGATCTCCCATCAGGAGACAAAGCCTCCACTTTCTCCTGATCTGGCAGGAAGGACGTCATCAGGAATCTAGAAGGGGGACTGAGTCTAACTCCAACCTGTAGAAGTTCTTTATTATGTCTAGGGCGTACGGACTTGTTCACTGAAGCCCACTGTGGGAGAAAGGTCCCCCAGTCGTGCCCCCTCCCCCCCAGGGATGCAGGAGTCAGATTTGGCAGAAGTTTAAGGTGGACTGAAAAGGAGGTTTCCTCTTCCCTGGCTTTTGTGCCCCAACCAGTGCTTCTTGGGGTGGCTATTTTTTTCCTGTTGACCCTGCTGCCTGTGGCCACAAAAAAAAAAACTTTTTGAACCCAGATTTTCTCTTACTCTCCGGGAATGCTTTTTTTTTATCCTTATTCATTGAGCCCCACAGAGGTTCCTAAACATGCTTCCCTCCCATCCAGAGAAAAAAAAAAGTAAAAAACTGAAAGGGGAGACCCGGAGGACCACCTCTTAGAGTCTTGACTAATGTGTTTCCTGTCCTAGAGGGAGGAGCTTAATGTCTCACAGGCTGTCCTGGAAGACTAGGGGGGGAAAAAAAAAAAACAAAAAAAACACAGTCTCACTAGATTAGAAAAGCAGTTCTGATCTACTGGATTAGGGGTCAGAATTAAAAATGTACAGACATACACATACGTAAACTCCCATACATACACACACAGCCTTTTTGCCAAATGCAGACTGTGCCTCCACTCGCATTGCCTAGTGATCGGTTTGTTAGCACTGCTGCCCTGTAGAGGGAAGAAGAGACCAGGGCCCAGGACACTGTCCACTGCTCTGCTTGTTCCCCTGATTGAGCTGCCAGTGTGCAGATGAACAATTCAGAGATCTGCCAGCTTACCTATACAGGACTGAGCTCCGAACACTACAGCAGCACAGCGAGCTTGATCTACTCCCATTCTCATCCATGATGCTTCAGCACCCCCGAGGACCTCAGACGGCACCCCAGTTAAGGGCTGGTCTACAGACATGGTTAACAAATCAATCAACATTTTTCCAAACTGCAGTTTGTATTTTATTTATTTTTTTACTACATAGCCTTTAATTCAAGAACTGTATTGCTTTCACCCAAAACAAAAAAAAAAAATTGCGATAGTCAAAGCCTATGAATTCAGGCACTGAATTTCAGCAAGAATTTGCATGTAAAGCTCAATGACACCTATATTTCACACGTTAACGAATGCCCTAACATTCAGTAGCATGAGGTTTCATTTATATTTCGTTAAACATACCTTGTACTTCTGTACTAGAAACAACTTGAGTCTTCCTCTCCTTTTGAGATTCCTTCTTGTTTCCTTTTTGGTTACCTGATTTTTTGGCAGCTGCTGTCTTCTTACGCTGGGCAGTGTAAATTGATGCTTGATGCAGGAGATCCAAGGGGTCACAGTCATCATCTTGGAGTTGAAGGAAGCGGTTCTCCACTGCGCAGCCAAAAGCTTCCTGCATGGCGATGCAAACAGGGCCGCCTTGCACTGGCTTCAAGACTGTAGTAAAAAGACATTCCAGATATGAAAAATCTACATTGCCTGAACAGACAAAAAAAAAACATTTGACATTAACAAGCAAACACAGTAACACAGACAGCCAATATGACCATATTTTTAAGTCTTGCATATCTGTGTTTAACACGTTCTTCTCTGATTTTACTCTGATTTGAAGCAACAACCCTAGTACTGCCAGGCAGAAGTGCTAACCATTTAGCCACTGTGCTGAAATTCCTTTATTGCTTTAGGAAGACAGCAACTCCCACACCGAAAACATTGTTCCATAAATTGGACAGTATTGCGCTTTCCACTGTATGGGCTGGGAAAGGTTCACATCTTGCAAAGTTGACACTACAACTCCCTTTGTCACTGGGGTGGCCTGTCCCCTTCAAATTTTCAATTTTATTAATGGGCGGTGGTGCTGGTAACAGGTTGCTGGTGGTTTGCCGTGTCTTGAAACAATCGTGCAGTTACCGTGGAGGCGGCCTTACTAAACATGTATGGCACTTTAAGAAAATTCGTTTTCAGGGGCTCCAGATCCAAGCCAGCTGTTACTAGCCCAATGATAAAATCCTTGTGGTTTGGCATAATGCCGCAGCAAAATATTTCTCCCCTGACCTTCTCTCCGCATACACCCTTGTGGGATAATCCCAACATCTCCCACTCGCAAATCAACAGTCGTGGGAAGAATTTAAGATGGGCAATTAAGGCAGTCTGTACTAATGTCCCTGTAACCCCCCCCCCCCCACACACACACACACACACACACACACACACACACTTCCCTCGTTGATTACTATACAAACAACATGCTGTACTATCGTAGAGTTTGCGGATGAAAATAGTATCCAAACGTGCATTTTTGAAAGCTTATTGCCAGATCAACCTGTTGACATTTTACGAGGAAGGGAGCCATAATCTCGATAGGGGAAGGTCTGTGGATGTAATGTATCTGGACATCAAAGCATTTGATACAGTTCCCCATAAATGCCTAATTTACAAATTAAGATCTGTTGGCATTGACATGCGAATGTACCTGGAGAGAAACTAGTTACAGGAGCACATCCAGAGGGCGGTGATAATTAGTATGCCTTCTGAATGATTTGGAGTTTTAAGTGGGATACACTAAGGCAATTTTTGCGCTTGTCCCTTCGAATAATTTCTGATAAAAGCTATGTACTAAATCAGATCATACGATCACTTCATAAGCGATCTTTTTTCATCTTTTCTGATCGTGTGCACTTGGCTTAAGGATGGGACCAATTCTGTGTATAAACTACATACAGTTTGTACAAATTACTCTGTTTGCTGAGGATACAAAGCTATGCAAGGTAATAACCTTACAACAGGATATAGCAACTTTACAAGACGACCTCAATAAAATAGACGGGTGGACAACTACATGACAAATGAGGTTTAATGTAGGAAAATGTAAGGCAATGCAGTTGGAGGCTATAAATACAAAAGCAAGTTACACACTGGGGGAGAACCTCCGGGGGTAAGAGGAATGAAAAAGGTCTGTGGTCCTACTGGAGAAGAGACTCAGCAAAAGCATGCAATGCCAAGCAGCAGCAAGGCCTGCAGACTATTAGCATGTATTAAAAAGGGCATCTACTCAAGAGAAAACGAATGCTACTGCTTTACCAAACACTGGCCTGGCCACATCTTGAGTATGCTGTCCAGTTCTGGTCTCCAGTCCTCAGGAAGGATGTGATGGAACTAGAGAGAGGTCAGAGAAAGGCAACAAATCCAATAAAGGGGCTGGAGGATCTTAGTTATGAAGAACAGCTACATTTATATTCCCTGGAAGAGAGACGCTTGCGAGGAGACCTGATCGCAATGTACAAATATCTAAATAGGGAGTCTAACATTGAGGAGAAAATTATTCAGTCTGGGGAAACACAAGAAAATACTTGGCAATTAAAAGTTGGACAAGAAGCAGTTTAAACCCTTCATACCGAAGGGTAAAACAAATCACGCCTAAGCACAATTTTGCAGCTATGATGTTAGTAAAACTACATATCATAACTACTGTACTTTGTAAATCCAGGTGAATTGTACATCCAGGTGAATTATACCTTGTTTTTTTCAGGACAAATTGGGCATTCATTTGATGTGCAGGCAGTGGTGTATTTAGGTTTCGTTCTGCCCTAGGCAACACAAAAATTGGCTCCCCCCACCCACATGTAGAGACACTGACCAACACCTCCCTCCCCCACAAAGAGAGCCTGACATTGACCAATAACCCCCCAGCCCCCCACCCGAGAGAGCCTTCCACTACCACCGCCGCCCATACACTAGCAACCTACCACCCTGGAAAGAGATAAGACACTCCCCTTCACAGCTCCGGACATCCCCGGGAACAAGAGTCAGGCTCTGCATACACTATCAAGCAGGTCGCAACCTCTCTCAAATCCCACCTGGTCCTCGTGCTGCGTGTGTCCCTCCTTTCATACCTTTTTTCGGGGGGTGGTGCTGCCCACCTGACAAGTACTGCTGCCCCCCTGAAAAATGCTGCCCTAGGCAAATGCCTTGTTTGCCTTGTGGTAAATACACCTCTGTGTGCAGGGTTAGTTTTCCGCCACACAGCGTTTTACTTTTAAAGCCAAGAAGTTCAATTTTGGTCTCATCTGACCAGAACACCTTCTTCCACGTTTGCCGTGTCCCCCACATAGCTTCTCGCAAACTGCAAATGGGATTTCTTATGGCATTCTTTTTAACAATGGCTTTCTTCTTGCCACTCTTCCATAAAGCAAGGCCAGTGTCACTTACAATTCTACTTCCTCTTCCTTTCTTTGTTGGGGTTCCCCAGGGCTCGGTTCCTGGACCCCTCCTATTCTCAATCTACACTTCTCTGCGTCAGTTGATTGCCTCCAATGGATTTCAATACCATTTCTATGCTGATGACACCCAAATTTATCTCTCTGCCCCTCAGCACACTCCATCAGTCTCCTCACTCATCACTAATCTACTAATAGACATATTGTAATAAAAGATGTTAAAGTGAGCGCGACTTAAATGCAAAAAGTGTATCAATGTGTATACACAAAACAGTTAGTGAGCAGCTGATACACCGAAAAGGTAACCAAGTAAAACCTCCAAAACAAACATATATAATAGATAAATGGTGCAGCGCTAAAAACTAGAGTACAGTTTATACACACAATATATATAAACATGCATGATATCACTCTGAGGGTGATCAATAAATACAAAAGTTCAGTGTAATAGTGCGGATCATGGAAAGATCCCAATTCAAGGTGAATGGACGTCCTGATCCAAGGTGTGATGGTAGGTGTGATCACACAAATAGGTGGAAAACGCACTCACCAGATGTGCGTTTAATATACGCGATATGTAATCCTGCGTCACCAGGCCATAAAACGATCATCAGATCCCAGATCAGATTGTACCCAGATCACCATCTCAGTTCCACAGAAGTGAAGTCATCTGAAACCGCTACCAGGTATCACCACCAGGGTCCTGAGTCCTCCAGATGGGCACTGCGAATGATAGCACTCACACAGAGTGCCCAATAAGAGACCTCATAGCGTGATACTGCTTTAGATGCTTTTATTCAGGGTTGGTTGGTGTGGGGTACATACAAAAATAAACCAAAAAGTTACTGACCATATGCATTCCTAGGTGGTTAGGTGTCCTGCTGCTGCTGCCCCCCTGACGCGTTTCGTGCGATGCACGTATTCATAGGGTCCAGGGCTGGCCAGGACATCCTCATCAGTGCCATTTATAAATGTGAATGGCAAATTTGCCTAATACGGCCGCCATTTTCTCGGCTATCCGCGCATGCGCAGAACGCCGGCGTCGTCTTCCCACGCTACTGCGCATGCGCGAGCAATCGACGCCATTTTGTCGTGGATCGCGGATGCGATCTCCAGCAGGAAGTCTCCTACAGTGCGGCGCCATTTTGTTGGCAGTGTGAAGGAATAAAGGAGCAGTATTAACTGCTCAGGATTTATACAGCCAAAAAACCTTTACAAAGGCATCCCTGTGCAAACTGAGAAGAGAGATTGCTCACACTCCTAGGATCAGATTCAGTGCACAGGGGATATTCTATAGGAACCAATTATAAATAAGAAGACATGTAAGTAGCTCAGGGTTATATATATATATATATATATATATATATATATATATATATATATATATATATATATATATATATATATATAAAAATATATATATAAAAAACTATATATTATTACATAAACTCCATTCTATTTTGCTGAAATCCAATCCGGTCAGGGACTAAATCAGCATAAATATTCTCTATTAATATACAAATATAAATAGCACTAAAATATATGGTCAGACAGAAATGCATAAATACAATATATGTGTACAATTTATATTAGTAATTAATGTGTATAAATATATATGAAAACATATGGTCAAAAACTTCAATACAATCCAAAATCTCATGATTACATAATAAAAACACATGATTAAAATAATATGGTACTAGATCCATATATCACAATGAATATTTAATATTGACTATTAAAAACTAAAAATTAAAAAATAAAATTAAAAACGCCAGTTAAAAAACGTCTTAAAAACGATGACGGGAAATGAGACACTTCATTAAAATAATGATAACAGGAAATTGGCCCGATTATTGTATGCTAATAACATGTGTATGGTTATATTCATAATAATATGATATTTAATCCTAAAATGTTCATAGTAGTTCAAGTAAAAAACTATATATATCTATATGGACCCAAAAGGGTAGGAATACTTCATCCTTCTGTTATCTATTGTCTAAAAAGCAATTTAGATCGAAATCTATATTCAATCCCTTGGGGTGCAAAGACCCAAGTTCATAGATCCACCGCGATTCGAGCTGAGATACCGCCCGTTTTCTGTTTGTTCCTCGCCAATGGGCATTTACAATGCCTATGCCCATGAATTTGAGTGACGAGGGATCGCTATTGTGATGGATCTTATAATGCTGTGATAAGGAGTGATCTTTGTATCCCTTTTTGATGTTATTAACATGCTCCTTCAGTCTGTCTCTAAGGCGTCTAGTAGTACGCCCGACATATTGGAGGTTGCACGGACATTGGAGCAAGTATACCACGAATCTACTAGTACAAGTTATAAAATCATCCATGTCATATTGTTTACCTCTTGTTGTGGAAATAAAATAATTGCTCTTATTAGTATATTTACTGCATCGACAGATAACACATTTTCTGCAGGGATGAAATCCTTTTAAATTAGTGAACATAATAGTATTTTTGGGTGGATCAACTATATTGGGGGCGATCTTATTTCTGAGCGATGTCACTCTTCTGAAAATAATTTCAGGTTTCTCCGGCAATAGTGTATTTAATATTGGGTCCGATTTCAGAATCCCCCAATTTTTATTGATAATACTCGTGATTTTTCTGTGTTGTAAAGAATAATTTGTAATAAACGGACATATTTGCTTTGATTTTTGTTTAGGAGTGTTGTTTAACAACGAACTTCTGTCCGATTTACCTATGGTATCTATGGTCTGATCAAGGGTGGGGCCATCATACCCTTTTTGCACAAATTTATCCTTAATTACCTTAGCCTGTTTATAATAGGTCTCCACATTGGTGCAATTACGCTTGATCCTGGAGAACTGACCTTTTGGTATATTACGTAACCAAACTGGATGGTGACAGCTGTCAGTTGAAATATAGCCGTTTCTGTCCGTTGGTTTGAAATAGGTTTCAGTCATTATTTTACCGTTATAATTTATTAATACCAGATCCAGAAAATTAACACTAATTTGACTGTATTCAAACACGAGCTTGATGTTTAAAGAATTAAAATTCAAGGTGGTAAAAAAGTTTAAAAGGGCTTGTTCCTCACCATTCCATATGAGGAGGATGTCATCAATGTATTTACGATAAAAAGAGAGCTCGGGCCAGTCTCTCGCGTAGATGACATCCTCCTCCCATCTGGCCATAAACAGATTTGCTAAGCTGGGGGCAAACTTTGCCCCCATGGCCACGCCCTTTTCTTGCAAATAAAAGTTGTGGCCAAACCAAAAATAGTTCCTCGTCATCGCAAAGTCTAATAAAGTTAAAATAAAATTCTTATGCGAATCAGACATATGTATAAAATCACAATTTTTTAAAAAGAAATCAACAGCCTCCATCCCATCAGAATGTTTTATGCTTGTGTACAAAGATGTTACATCTGCCGTAACCAAAAAAGTACCTTTATCTATAGTGATGTTACTAATGTCTTGGAGTACTTGCTTTGTGTCTTTCAAATAGGCAGGAGTCCTTATGACGAGAGGTTGCAAGAAATGGTCAATATACTCGCCTACTCGTGAACATAAGGACCCAATGCCACTTATTATAGGCCTCCCTGGGGGATTAGTGGGATCCTTATGGATTTTTGGTAATATGTACATGACCGGAAGTCTGGGTGCTGTAGGGCAAAGGTAAAGTTTTTCTTTTTTATTTAGGATTCCTTCAGTATATCCTTTATTAATAATGGATGTGAGTTCTTTTTTATATTCTCTAAGCGGATTTTTCAGTAGAAGGGAATATGTTTCCTTATCACTCAGAATATTGTATACTTCTTTAGTGTAGTCGGATTTATTTAGCACCACTACCCCTCCTCCTTTGTCCGCAGGACGTATTACTAGGTCCTTTTTCTCTAATAATGTTTCTACAGCTCTCTTGACAGAATCTTGTTTATTTACTGGTTTAATTTTCATCATTTCAAGATCCTTGAACACTGTGTCTCTAAAAGCATTAATGTAAGAGTTGTTTTGCGGCGGAGGATTGAATAATGACGCATTTCTTAAATTAGAGTTTATGTTACCACCATTGTTTATACTCTGTGTGGTTGGTTTATTGTGAAAGTATTTTTTCAATGATAGCTGTCTGATGTATTTCCTAATGTCTATATATGTCTGAAATTTATTCAATGACTTTTTTGGGGCAAATTTTAATCCCTTATTTAAGAGTTGTAATTCCTGATTAGTCAAAGACATATTGCTCAGATTAAATATTCCTACGTTTTGCGTTTTTTGGAATTTATTGACCCTTTTGCCTCCCCTCTTCCCCCTTCTACGGCACTTCTTTTGCGTGCTGAATTCCCCCCTAAAAAATTCTGCGATGTAGGTTGTTTGCTCCTTTGATCGTTATAATCCCTCTGGTGGTTATTTGTTCCGCCATGGGGATTATTATTACTATAATAGACTGGAGGTCTGGGACTCATATTGTCTCCGTTATGATATGGAGGTTTATCATTTTGATGTCCAGGGAAATAATAATTAGGTTTCGGTCCATTATAGTGTTGATATTGAGCTGGTCCATATTGGGATTGGACATAATTTTGTCCCCTTGGTGATTGGTCCCTTGGATGCCAATTAAAATTACGTGCCCCCACATCTTCATTCCTTAATGTATTTAAGGATTCATATCTGTTCTAGGTGGGTACATTATATGCTTGTTTTGCATTTGGCCTGAAACCATTAGATGATTGTACTCCCTGTTTAGAATGGTTTTTCTGTTTCCCTGATAGTTTTTGAGGTTTGGGAGTGTTGAAAATGATATTAGTTCTAGGTGGATTGGGATCCTCCATTTTAATCTGCCATTTAAACACATGTTGTTCCTGATAATCTTTATGATCCCGAAAGTATTTTTTTCGTTTTTTTATCCTCTGTTCATTATCCAATTTCTCCATATATGATTTAAGTTTGTTGGATTCTGTTACATATCCTTCATTATCCTTAAAGGGAGTGAGTTTATCTCTAACTTTATTTATCTCTGCATCAAGATATTGTAATTTTTTCTTTTTCCTCAAGATTAGGAACTTTAACATGTCCACTCCTGCCATGTTAAAATATTGGTACCATTCCTCAATCCCATTTACATCATCATGTTCGGGGGGGATACTCCATCTCAAGGATCTGGGGACCATTCCTTCACCCACATATTTGTCTAAGAAGGAGATGTCCCATAGAGTCCTTATTTCTGCTGAAGTTAAATTTTGCAAATGCGTAAAGGTACTCTGCAGATCATCAATATTCTGATCTACCGAGAATACGTCATCCGCAATTCTATTGCGCATGGATCTGAATTCAAAGACATCCGTCATACTTAACAAGTTGCAGCTCAAACTAAATGATGGTTCAAACAGAATTGTAATAAAAGATGTTAAAGTGAGCGCGACTTAAATGCAAAAAGTGTATCAATGTGTATACACAAAACCGTTAGTGAGCAGCTGATACACCGAAAAGGTAACCAAGTAAAACCTCCAAAACAAACATATATAATAGATAAATGGTGCAGCGCTAAAAACTAGGGTACAGTTTATACACACAATATATATATAAACATGCATGATATCACTCTGAGGGTGATCAATAAATACAAAAGTTCAGTGTAATAGTGCGGATCATGGAAAGATCCCAATTCAAGGTGAATGGACGTCCTGATCCAAGGTGTGATGGTAGGTGTGATCACACAAATAGGTGGAAAACGCACTCACCAGATGTGCGTTTAATATACGCGATATGTAATCCTGCGTCACCAGGCCATAAAACGATCATCAGATCCCAGATCAGATTGTACCCAGATCACCATCTCAGTTCCACAGAAGTGAAGTCATCTGAAACCGCTACCAGGTATCACCACCAGGGTCCTGAGTCCTCCAGATGGGCACTGCGAATGATAGCACTCACACAGAGTGCCCAATAAGAGACCTCATAGCGTGATACTGCTTTAGATGCTTTTATTCAGGGTTGGTTGGTGTGGGGTACATACAAAAATAAACCAAAAAGTTACTTTATTATGTAATCATGAGATTTTGGATTTTGTATTGAAGTTTTTGACCATATGTTTTCATATATATTTATACACATTAATTACTAATATAAATTGTACACATATATTGTATTTATGCATTTCTGTCTGACCATATATTTTAGTGCTATTTATATTTGTATATTAATAGAGAATATTTATGCTGATTTAGTCCCTGACCGGATTGGATTTCAGCAAAATAGAATGGAGTTTATGTAATAATATATAGTTTTTTATATATATATATAACCCTGAGCTACTTACATGTCTTCTTATTTATAATTGGTTCCTATAGAATATCCCCTGTGCACTGAATCTGATCCTAGGAGTGTGAGCAATCTCTCTTCTCAGTTTGCACAGGGATGCCTTTGTAAAGGTTTTTTGGCTGTATAAATCCTGAGCAGTTAACACTGCTCCTTTATTCCTTCACACTGCCAACAAAATGGCGCCGCACTGTAGGAGACTTCCTGCTGGAGATCGCATCCGCGATCCACGACAAAATGGCGTTGATTGCTCGCGCATGCGCAGTAGCGTGGGAAGACGACGCCGGCGTTCTGCGCATGCGCGGATAGCCGAGAAAATGGCGGCCGTATTAGGCAAATTTGCCATTCACATTTATAAATAGCACTGATGAGGATGTCCTGGCCAGCCCTGGACCCTATGAATACGTGCATCGCACGAAACGCGTCAGGGGGGCAGCAGCAGCAGGACACCTAACCACCTAGGAATGCATATGGTCAGTAACTTTTTGGTTTATTTTTGTATGTACCCCACACCAACCAACCCTGAATAAAAGCATCTAAAGCAGTATCACGCTATGAGGTCTCTTATTGGGCACTCTGTGTGAGTGCTATCATTCGCAGTGCCCATCTGGAGGACTCAGGACCCTGGTGGTGATACCTGGTAGCGGTTTCAGATGACTTCACTTCTGTGGAACTGAGATGGTGATCTGGGTACAATCTGATCTGGGATCTGATGATCGTTTATGGCCTGGTGACGCAGGATTACATATCGCGTATATTAAACGCACATCTGGTGAGTGCGTTTTCCACCTATTTGTGTGATCACACCTACCATCACACCTTGGATCAGGACGTCCATTCACCTTGAATTGGGATCTTTCCATGATCCGCACTATTACACTGAACTTTTGTATTTATTGATCACCCTCAGAGTGATATCATGCATGTTTATATATATTGTGTGTATAAACTGTACTCTAGTTTTTAGCGCTGCACCATTTATCTATTATATACTAATAGACATATCACCCTGGATGTCACACTACTGCCTGAAAATTAATCCAAAACTAAGCTCCTGAGGGGACCCTTTGGGCATCCAGACTGTCTTCAGTTATTATGTCTCTGTTGGCCTACATGTCGGTAATAATTTCAGTATTCTCCCTTGTTTTGCTTATGGTTCACCTGGGATGTCTGTTTAGTGGAGTGCATGTTGCTGGGTTTATATTCCCTGCTTCCTGCAGCTGTCCTCCTGGTCACCCTGACCCATGTAATCTGGGTCCCTCCTACTGCCTACCCGCTCATTGCTCCCCTCGGGGGGCGTTATATCTGTCCATGATTGAGTTATCCTTCCTATTATATCCATATGTATTATATTTGTCTCACATAAAGAATTGATGTTTTTATCCTGGAATGTAAGGGGCCTGGGTGATAAATCCAAACAGGGTGCTGTCTTCCATGTACTTAAACATTTAAAACCGTCTGAAGTATGTTTGCAGAAAACCCCTTTGAAATCTGACACGGTCGGTATCCTCCGCTCTCGTTTATTTCCCATACAATATCATTCCTTCCTCTGGATTGATACAGGAGGGCAGGTATATTTTCCTGCTGTGTACTTTGAATGGGTTTCGCTGCATAGTGGCTGTGGTAATATATCCCTCTGCCCTACTCTTCAGAGGTCATTAAACAGCTAGCTCAATTTATGACCAATCTTCCTGATGTTCCCCTATTGGCGTTGGGTGATTATAACAATTGCTTACTCCCTAGCTTGGATAGATTGCCCTTGGGCGGTAGGGGCAGACAATTATCCTCTCAGCCTACCCAATTTGCTAATTTATTGCTGGAACGTGACCTCCGGGATGTGTGGCAGATTAAGTATCCAACACCAAAAGGTTATTCATGTTTTTCTGCTACTCATGATGGGCTTTCACGCATAGATTTGGGCCTTGGGAACATGACTGTCCTGCCATATGTGTTTGATGCGGTGTATGAACCCAGGGCTCTGTCTGACCACGCCCCTTTCTGGGTCAAGCTACAGGTGTGTTATACCCGCTCTCGTCTGCTGTGGAAGGTGAACCCATTTTGGTTGAAATTGTTTCCGGAGTCCAAATTGATTCTGGGGGAGCTGTCAAACTTTCTGCAACGGAATGAAGGCTTATCCCTGCCATGGTTTGGGATGAGATAAAGAACTTCCTGTGGGACTTGATTATCCGAGAGATTTCAGTGGTTAAGCATAGATCCAGGGAGTGGGAGGAAAAGGTACGGTTAGAAGTTCAACACCGGGAGGTTCAGATGATCCAAGACCCAAGCCCCTGTAACCGCACCTCCCTGGAAAGAGGCCCAAGCCCTTTATGAATCAGTGCTTACTCAAGTGGCAGATAAGCGATCCTTTTTGCAACAAAAATATTTTGAGGAGGGGGAAAGTAAGGGGCACCTTCTTGCTCTTGTGGCGAAGTCGCTACAAGGGGTGTCCACTGTAGACAAGATTGAGGCTGATGGAGTGATCTGCACGAGTCATGTGGAAATTCTGAGAGTTTTTCATCACTTTTACAATCATCTGTATGCTTCTAAAATTATAGCTACCCATTCTGAGCTTTTGCAGTTTTTAGACACCTGCTCTTTTCCAGTTTTATCAGAGACTGGCCAAAGAACTGGAGATGCCAAATTACTGTGGAGGAGTTATCTGAAGCTTTGGCAAACACCCCCAGTAATAAATCTGTGTTCAGACGGATTGCCATTCAAAATCTATAATACATATGGTGCGCAACTCCTCCCAGCATTACTCAATGCCCTGAATGCTGCCATGGATGGAAATGGTTTGCCACCCTCCATGAATGAAGCAGTTATATTATTAAAGCCTGGAAAAGATCAATTAAAACCTGACTCCTACCGCCCTATTTCCCTTCTGGATACGGATACTAAAATTGTTGGGCCGGGTTCTAGCTACTAGACTGGCGCAGATAATAGGTAATGCCTTCTAAAGCGATGGCTAATATTCATAGACTTTTTTTGAATTTGCAAATTCCGGTGGACAGTCCTGGGAAGGGGGGGGGGGGATGGGGGGGGGAGGGCAAATTTGTCTTTGGATGCGGCCAAGGCATTTGATAGTGTGGAATGGCCTTATCTATGGGAAGTATTGTCTAGATTAGTGATTTTGGTGCGACCATCTCCAGCCATCGTCGGTTTTACAAGGGGTGTTTTCGGAAAAGATATCCCTTTATGCGGATGACACACATTATATTTGGACGATACTTCCACATCCTTAGATGCCGTTATGTCCCTTACTGAACGCTTTGGTAGATTTTCCAGCTTTCAAATTAATTGGCATAAATTGGTGTTGATGACCGTGGATCCTGTAGAACTCCCCCTCCTGGCCTGCACACAACGCATTTAAGTATTTGGGGGGTTGTAGTCTCTCCTGATCCTAATCAGTATATTTCTCTTAATCTTTTACCTCTACTCCATCAGCAGAAATTGAAGTGTAACAGCTGGTGCAAACTCCCTCTGTCGGTGGTGGATAGGGTCATTTTAATTAAAATGATTTGGGCCCCGCAACTTCTTTATATTTTTCATAATTCTCCCATATGGATTCCTAAAAAATGGAATCATCGCATAGAAACCCAGTTTAGGAGACTTATTTGGAAAAAGCAAGCGGCTAGGATGAAATGGTCCACACTGCAATATAGCAAGGAGTCGGGGGAATAGGTGGTGATTCCTGAGCCCAGATTTTATTTTCTGGTGGCCCAATTGCAGCAATTGATTGGCTGGGATTCGCCTGATAATACTCATCCCATTACTAGTTTGATTTCCCTTCCTGATCCCACCATTTCAGCTCTCATCTTGAGATGGCACTACCGGTCCTTCCATCCAAAGCTCCAACCACGGACATCTTGAGGCGTGTCTGGAGTATGGTAAAAGCATCCTTTCATATTACCGCCTTTCTTTCCTGTACTCCCTTGTGGAATAATTCACAATATGGAGAACTGGCTAAACTGGAGGTTTTTCACAACTGGAGGGAACGAGGCCTGAAATTTGTATCTCAGCTGTATTTGGAGGCAATCCTAAAGTCCTTTTCTCAACTGCAAATGGAATTTACATTTACACAAGCATTTTTATCATTCTCTTCAGCTACGCCATGCAGTACAAGCTCAGTCTTCACTCTCTAATCTCACATTAACAGATTCAGGATGTCACTCAGGCAACCCATAAGAAGGGCATGATTTCTCGGGTATACTCCCAGCTTTGTCCACAGTACAGTATCAAGCTAGTATCCAGAGCAGGGCGCAGTGGTCCTAGGATATCGGAGTTTGCTGGAGATGTCTGGGATGCTACCCTGGAATCTGTTCCGGGAATTTCTCTACCTCTCAAATTGTCCCAATCATTTATTCTTCATCGAGCATATAAGATCCTTGTGCAACTGTATCGGTGGGGCAGGTAGGATTCATCTGATTGTCCGAGGTGTAGGGTCCAACAGGGTGATTTCATTCATATGCTCTGGCATTGCCCCAAGTTACATAGATATTGGAGAGGTTCTCCAATTTATTTCCCTAGTTTCGCAATATACTGTTCCCCAGGATCCCTTGCAATGTCTGTTGGGGGCACTCGACCTAGAACTGTTCCAACCAGGAGGGTATATGATGGTATCTAGACTTTTATATCCGGCTAAGAAGTTGATAGCAAGGTACTGGTTATCATCAGCTCCTCTGACTAGTAAGCAATGGATAGATTATGTTAATTCTTTACTCCCACAGGAGAAACTCACGTACCAACATTGCAATACTTATCGTAAGTTCCAGCAGGTATGGCAGGGTTGGTTTGATACAACTGGGCTCGCCCCTGCTCAATGATAGTGGACCGATTTTTGCAGGTGTAATATTTTATATCAGGTGTGTGGCTCCACTCCTCCCCCTGGGGGAATTCATGTGCATCTCCCATTTTTTAATGAGACGTCTAGGGTGAACAAGAGGTTGTTTATGAGGATTTTTATTTTTTTTTTTATTGTTTGAAGGCATGTTTTGGGCTTTGTTCCTTTCTCCATTTGTTTACATCTGGACAGGAAGGAATAAAAAAGTAAAAAGCAAGGTATTGTCAAGAAAGTTTTGGATCCTTGTGGTCTGTTTTGTGCAATTACCATTTCTGTTATTCTGTTTATTATGGGATCTGCGTATCCACATAGTTCTATTTATGTGTAATCCTGCTGTTGCAATAATGTCATTGTGGATTCTGTAAGCACTGTTCCATTTTCTCTATTATCTTGACAATAAAAATGTATGGATGATAAAAAAAAAAAAAAATACCCTGTATATTGCACCTGATATTGTGTGTATGTATAATATATAGTGATATTACTAACACTGTATTAGATTATGTAAAGCTACGTGCCTGTGAAAAGGGAATCTGTCATGAATATTATATTACAATCCTGTCTGAAAATCTGTAAAACAGAGTTTTAGGTCTTTTAAATTTTTGTTCTTTAACTACTTCCAGTCCAGGCCATTTCTGGCACTTTGTTCTCCTGTAACGATCAATTTTTTTTTGCTAGAAAATGACTTTGAATCCCCAACCATATATTTTTATTTATTTTTTTTTTTTTTAAAGCAGAGGCCTTAGAGCAGGGGTCCTGAAACTTTTTAAACAGGGGGCCAGTTCACTGTCCCTCAGACCAATGGAGGGCCGGACTATAGGTTCAAAAAAAAAAAAAAAAAAAAAAAAAAAAAAATCCATGAACAAGTGCAAACAGTACAGGAGATGACCAGAGACTGCGGACAGTACAGGAGATGACCAGAAACTGCGGACATACAACGGCGGCAGGAATACTGGGCCGGCCACTCCATAAGACGCACAGACATTTCCCCCCAAAGTGTGTTCTATGGAGCGAAATAGTGCCCCATCGTTGGTGTCAGTGGGGGGGAGGAATAGTGCCCCATCGTTGGGGTCAGGGGGGGGGGGGAATAGTGCCCCATCGTTGGGGTCAGGGGGGGGGGGGGGGAATAGTGCCCCATCGTTGGGGTCAGGGGGGGGGGGGGAATAGTGCCCCATCGTTGGGGTCAGTGACACCAACGATGGGGCACTATTCCTCCCACTGACACCAATGACACTTAACTTGCTGACCCCTGTTCCAGCATGGTGCTGCTGCAGCCAGCATACCTGGTTGCAACAGCACCATCTGCACGGCACACTTACCGGGCGATTAGCTGTCCTCTCATTCACTCCAGCCTCTCCCTCACTCAATGTTCGCGGGGCCGCTCGGCTCCGCCTCCTCGCAGGTGATTGGCCGCCTGTGTGCCTTTCCTAAGCTACAGTTCTGGCGCCAAATCACTGGTGAGGAGGCGGAGCCGAGCGGCAGCGCGAACATCGAGTGAGGGAGCGGCCGGAGTGAATGAAGGAGCAGCGCTTCCTGGACTGAATCGTCGTGGGACTGGGACACGGAGCCAGGTAAGATACACCAGCCCCCTGCCCGCCCCTGTACTTGTCCCTTCCTCGCGGCAAATACGCCCCTGCCGGCGGGCCGGATAAAGGTCCTCGGCGGGCCACATGTGGCCCGCGGGCCGTAGTTTGAGGATCCCTGCCCTAGAGAATAAATTGGTGTTTTGAAATTCTTTTATGTCACATGGTATTTGCACAATGGTCTTTCAAACGCAATTTTATGGGAAAAAGTACCAGTTACAGTACACCAGTACCGGTAAGTGCATCTGGGAAATCTTCCAGGACAGCACACCTGAGAGATGACTAGCTCCGCCCAACAGGGAACACAACCAAGACAACAGTTTAAATTCCCTGCCCTTCCCTTCACTCCCCACTTATGCAAGAGTATTCCTGCACCTGGTGCATGAAAGGTAATCTGCCTCGCATTAACCAAAACCATACATGGGTGGGAAGTAGGCCTGTTCTCCTGGAAGATTTCCCAGAAACAATTACTGGTAAGTAACTGGTATTTTAATCATCTTCCAGGATGGCACACCTGAGACAAGCAAGGAAATCAAGCCTACCTTAGGGCGGGACCACTGCCTGTAATACTTTCCTGGCAAACACCAGGTGACAACTCTACCCTGTAGCGTCTCACGAAGGTGTTCTGGCTTGTCCATGTGGCTGTTCGGCAGATCTATTCAATCGATGCTCCAGCACTCTCCACCCAAGAGGTCGCCAGAGATCTAGTAGAGTGAGCCCTCAGGTGTAAAGGAACTGAAACCCCTGATGGCTCATAAGCTAAAGAGATGGCTTGTCTGATCCATCTAGCTACTGTTGGTTTAGATTATTTCTGTCCCTTCCTCAGGCCATCAAACAAAATCAGAAGGTGACTACTTCCTGAAGTCACTTTCTCTATTCAAATATGTCAGTAAACACTGCCAAAAAAAAAAAATGAAAAAAACGGTTACCTCTCATTCTGTTTTAGAATCTCTTGTCTTATGAAACCGTGAGGCCACCTCCCTGTCCGCAAATACCATCAGGAAGGGTTCCTTGGTTGATAGGCTCTGAAGGTCACCTATCCTCCTTGCCACTGTGATGGCCAAGAGGAAGGCCAACGTAAAAGATAAAACCCTAACAGAAATCTGTGCAACTGGCTCAAACGGTGGCTTGGTTATAGCCTCTAACACACAGGTCAGATCCCAAGCCGTAAAATTATGTAACTTAATGGCCATCCTTTCCCTGACCCCCAGAAACCTCTTAACTAGGAGCTCGGATCAAAAAGGACAGATAAAGCCGCCACATGCACCTTTAAAGGTGTTTACTGCTATACCTTTATCCACCCCTACTTGGAGAAGGTCTAGGATCACAGGGACTGTGGAACGGGAAACCCCCTTCTGACACCAATGAGAAAACACTCACCACACCTTGGCATATCATTTTTCTAGTGACTGGCTTCCTACGGAGAAGGGCACTCATCACCCTCTCAAAACACCCCCCTCTTCAGGATCTCCCTTTTAGAAAGCCAAGCCATTAAGCGAATATACTCTGGATTGGGGTGCAGAGTTGACCCCTGCAAGAGAAGATCTCTCCTAACTGGGAGATGCTGTGGGGGAGCCACAGACCACCTCTCCAAAGTGGTGAACCAGGCTCCTCTTAGCCACCACAGGGCCAGCAAGATCAGTCTGCAGCTTCACCGGCTCAGCTTCCGTAGTACCCACAGATCAATGTCGGGAAGGGGGGGGGGGGGGGAATACATATGCCAGCTCCAAATCCTATTCTTGTTTTTCCTGCAGGCAAAAAGGTCTATTTCCGGGCTGCCAAAAACCCGACTTACCTGAAAGAAAAAAAAAAGAAGAACTCGGGATTGAGTTCCCACTCTCCCTGGCGAATTAACTATCAGTTGAGAAAGTCTGCTTTCATGTTGGCCGACCCAGATATGTGGACCACCGACCTCGAGAGGACCCTGCTCTCCGCCCATCCTAGAATCTCTTGAGCTAGATCAAGGAGCTTCCGGGATCTGGTGCCGCCTGATAATTCAGGTATGCCACTTTCGACATATTGTCTGACAGAATTTTGACTTTTCCCCCGATCCGGACCTTGAAGGACCTGACTTAATGCCAGCAGCTCCCTGCAATTGGAGAAGGTCCCTCTTCGATGTGGCTCCCACAGGCCCTGGACTTGTTGGTTCTCTAGATGAGCTCCCAGCCCCAATCACTTGCATCCATGATTACCCGAACTGGGTCTCACTGCGCCTATGGTCTTCCTTCCCCCAGATTCTGGGACCTGAGCCACCACCTCAGTGAGATCTTTACATTCTCCAGGAGGGAAACCCTCTTGTCCAGCAACTCTACTTTGCTGTTCCAAGAGGATAGAAGGAAGAATTGAAGCTCCCTGGAATGCAACTGAGCCCACTCCATGGCCAGAATACAGGCTGTCATGAGTCCTAGGACTCTCATGATGTGCTTCCAGGGGCAATCTAAAACCTGGAGACAGCCCTCACTACTTTTTCGGTCTTCTCTTGGGTAAAAAGCCTCTGGACTCCACTACATACCCCATGAGCACCTTGTTTTGAAGTCAATGAGGACTGCTCCCAATCGACAATCCGCCCCAAAAGGTTCCAAGAGGAGGATCACCTATTCCAGATCTCTCTGGACTTGGTGTCTTGAGAATCCATAAAGCATCAGATAGTCTAGATAAGGGATGAGGAAAATACCCTGAAGGTATAAATAGGCTACTGCCTCGGCCAAGACCTTGGTGAATATTCTCGGACTGGCTGCTAGCCCAAAAGGGAGGGCTCGGAATGGCCAATGACTGACCCCCTGGTTCTGTGAAAATGGCAAACCATAAGACTACTTGTTTTTCAGGGGCGATGGGAACGTAAAAGTAAGCAACCCTGAGGTCCACCGTGACCATAAAATCTCCTTTGAGCAGATGTTTCTGTACACTAAATACTTTCCATAAGGCACTTTTTGTACTGCATTACTCTGTGCATCCAAGCATCAGTATTCCTAGCGATGCAAGCGGATGCCAGGGCTGGGGCTACGCAAGGCTCTACGCAACAGCGTCTTGGACCTACAGTCCATCTGATCCCTGAGGTTACCTGAAACATCAAAGGGCAGGTAAGATATTATTTTATAGACACTTGTGATAATGCAGTGTCTAGCATGGGAGTCTTCAAGAATTTCTCTTCCTACTCTTCCCCAAATGGGTACCGCCTTTTCCAGACCTTTAATTTTAAAACCTCTCTTGGGATCCTTCCACTCTCTAAAGACAATATCTTTGAGAGTTAGGTGCACTGGTAGCACCCTAGCCTGCGGCCTTACCAACCCCCTGTACATCTTGTCTTGGGCTGAGACCTGTGTTGGTGGTTCTGGGATGTCATAAATAGCCCTTAGGAGCACCTCCATATCTTCCACCACAAAAAGGGGTCTACCCGGTCTGTATTCCTCGCTAGCAACTTCCAAATAATCTCCCTCTTCCAGGGAGCCTGGAAAGCAATGGCAGGCTCATGCAGACAAGTCCTACAGCTTTCTGCCCATATCTCTGTACAGGATGCCAGTCTGAAACCTGTGGTGCTTCTGAATGAACTACAGGTGCATTCATCAGTGCCCTGCACAGATCGCTGTGAACGAATGATGCAGCTGTACTAGTGGAGTCCTGTACAGTTACGACAATTTTTTAAATATGACAGGTGTGGGGAGAAAAACCTCGCCCACTGTCACAAGGAGAATGGGAGTGAGGGGGCTTGAAGAATGCTACACCTTAAATACAGGTGTCGCATGCTCCAAAAGGTGAGCTTATCTTTTCCATTTTTGTTGACAGTTTACTTTTGCTTTGGGAAAGGGCATAACTCCTCAGCCAACTCATAGCAACCTGATCACCTACTGTGAGGGGGGGAACCCCTAAAGCTCTTTTGCTGCTTGTTAAAAATATGTAGTAGAACTAATGGCACCATCCCCTTCCCCGCCCCATTTTTGATCGTGTAAAGCAGTGGTTCTCAACCTGTGGGTCGCGACCCCTTTGGGGGTCGAACGACCCTTTCACAGGGGTCCCCTAAGACCATCAGAAAACACATATTTCCGATGTGTAAAGATCAGCTACTCTGTTGAAAGCAGCTACTCTGTTGAAAGCAGCTACTCTGTTGAAAGCAGCTACTCTGTTGAAAGCAGCTACTCTGTTGAAAGCAGCTACTCTGTTGAAAGCAGCAGTATTGGAGGTAAAATGACACTCATGAATTATAATTACTGGGTAAATAATTTTATGGTTGGGGGTCACCACAACATGAGGAACTGTATTAAAGGGTCACGGCATTAGGAAGGTTGAGAACCACTGGTGTAAAGGTTATAACCCATTGTGTTTTTTCTGTCCCAATGAGGACACAGTGGGAGGAAGTGTAGATTTTCTTTCACTTTCCGTGGCAATGGTAAACAGGACAAATAAAGAGATTAATCTCCCAACAGGTACAGCAATAAAAACTTGACAGGTCTCCTAATCCCTCTCCATTCTTTAAAAAAAAAAAAAAAAAAATATCCTTAGACTTACCGGTGACGGTATTTCTAAGAGCCTTTCAGGACAGCACCTGGAGAGAGCACAGCTCCACCCATAACACAGGAAACGCCGCAACTTAAAAGTCCGCCTCTTCCACTATGCCCTCAGATATAGCTGAGTAACCTCTGACATGCTGGAAAACAGAAGCAGAAAAAACAGATACCATGCCAACCACAGAATTGCACACATAGTAAAGAAAAAAGGGAGGGTTAGAGGCTGCTGTCCTGAAAGGCTCCTAAAAATACCATCACCGGTAAGTCTAACTAAGAATTTCTCCCCTCACCTTCCAGGACAGCACCTGGAGAGGATAACCGAGTAACTTACCCTTAGGGTGGGACCACCGCTTGCAGGACCTTCCTGTCGAAAGACTGGTCTGCAAAGGCCAACAAATCCACTCTATAACGGCGTATAAATGTGGAAAAACTGGACAACATAGCCGCTTTGCAAATCTGTTCTGGAGATAAACCAGCCTTTTCAGCCCAAGAGGCCACAACCGATCTTGTAGCGTGTGCTGCAACCCCCTCTGGAGCAACTTTGTCTAATGCCCCGTAGGGTTCTTTGACGGCCTGTCTGAGCCATCTGCCCAGAGTACTCTTGGAGGCTCTCTCCCCTTTGCGGTTTCCCGTAAAGAGTATGAATAGGGAGTTTGACTTTCTAAACCCCTTTGACACTTTCAAAAATCTCAGGCAGCTTCTCATGTCTAGCGTAAGAACAGACATGGCCACTCTTACCGACACCCACAGGTTTCATGGAACATGCCTCAGGGCCGACTGGATCCTTTCTATTTTCTCCTCCGGAAGGAATATCCTCTGTTGAACGGAATCTATGACATATCATGAACCTTATTCTCTGGGCTAGAATCAAGTTGGACTTTTCAAGATTTAACAGCCATCCCAAGCTTCACAGATGAGCCTGAGTCATCTGAAGATCTAACAGCACCTGCGTCCTGGTTTCTGCAAACGTAAGTAGGTCGCCCAAGTATGGCATCACCGAAATCCCTCTCAACATTAGACTCTAGTGCTTCTTCTGCCATGACCTTGGTGAACACCCTTGGAGAAGATGACAGGCCGAAGGGTAGTGCCCTAAACTGCAGGTGCCAGATGGACGATCCCAGATTGACCACCAGTCAGAGGAACTTCTGAGTAGACTGTGCTATCAGAATATGAAGGCAAGCGTCCCACAGATCGATAGTCACCATAAAGCAAGCCCGGGGATAGCAGCTTCCTCACTGAAAAAAATTGTATCCATGCGGAAGTGCTTGTACTGAACAGATTCGTTCAGTAACTTCAGATTTAAGATTAGACGGCATTTCCCTGAAGGCTTTTGGACTAAGAAGATGTGAGCACAACCCCTGGCCTTCTTATTCCCTTTGCACCTAATGACCTCCTGCTGCATCAGTTCCTTCAAAAGGGACGTCATTGCTGAGGCTATCTCCCAACTCCTTGGGAGACTGGTCACACAATCTGGTTGGTGGGGTCCGGGAAAACTCCAAGCTGTACCCCTGGGTCACGATATTTCTAACAAAGGCACTATGTTTTTTTCCCCACAGTGAGAAGGCCCGAAACCTCCCTCCCACCAGAAGAGAGATGTCACTGGCTCTTGGACAACCGCTCTGGGGGTCTGAAGGAGTACACCCCCCCCCCTTTACCCCTATAAACACCAATTTCTTTTCTGGGGCTGTTCCTTATTTCTTTGGGTTTGTGAAAAAGGACAAAAATTCTGTCTGGTTGAGTCTTTTTTGTTGGGAAAGCCATTTTCTTATCCACCATTCTATCCAGCAGTGATTCCAGATCTGGGCCAAACAGCAGGACCCCCAAAAGGGGGATTCTGCATAACTTCACCTTAGAGTCTCCCGACCAGGTCTTGAGCCAGATGGCTCTCCTTGCAGAGTTGCCCAATGCCGAAGACCTGTGTCATTCTGATAGATTCTGCCAATGCGTCAGACATATACTTTACGGCTTTTAGAAGGAGCGGGAAGGACTCCAAAAGCACCCCACTTGGAGGTCCCTGCCTTGACATGATCCCTCAGCGGTTCTAACCAGTACTCCTAATTTCTCACCACTATCGTGGAGGCCATAGCAGGCTTGAGGTTGGTCAGGGAAGTGTCCCATGCTTTAAGGAGCGAGTCTGCCCTCTTATCCACTGCATCGTTCAGAATGCCCATATCCTCAAAAGACAAGTCAGTGCGTCTTGAAACTTGCAAAAAGGCCGCATCCAACCTCTGTTTGGAGATTTGGAAAAAAAGGGCCCCTTTCTGGATCCTCCCATTCTTTACCGAGTCTGATAATACCTGATGAACCGGGAAGACTTTGTTTAGCTTGTCCCGGGACCTGGTACATTTTATCGTGGACTGACAGCTGTACACTCTCCTCCTGGATTTCCAGCGTCGTATATATATATTGCTTTCAGCAGGTCGTCCACCTCCAATGATAGTTTGTATCTAGACGAGCTTGCAACCTGCTCCTCACCGTCCTCTTCCTCCAAATCTGAGTGATGGAAGGACGCTCTCTCTCATCTGAGTCGCTGATTTCCTTTTAGCCTAAAAAGGACGACCGTGGACTAGACAAGGTGCTCTGTTGCAAAGCCGGGTGAAGCATAGGTAGTTTATCCAAGAATCAGACTAAACCCAGAGTCTCCAACAATTCCTTCTTGACAGAAGCAAACATGTCACTACATTGCTGCGAAGATGCTTTGTTTACTAAATCTGCCACACATGCTTTACAAAGCAGTTTTGGCCATCTTGTAGGGGATTCCTACAAGACTGACAACTTCCTTTTAACTGGCGTGACCCCCATTGTCTTGACTGTGGCCTTGACCTGAAATATAGGAAAGGAGCAGGACAACAGGAAAAAAAAACACATCAGGCTCCTGTCCAGCCGGATCCTCCTCAGCCCACCCTTCTAACCCGTGGTGAGAGAGGGGGCGAGAAAGAGAGGAGAAAGGGGAGACTTGGTCCACAATACCCCCAAGTCATCCCCCTGAGCCGTGGAGTAGAGCGGAGTCACCTCTGTGCCACAGCAGCAGGCTTCTCAGGGAAGGCAACAAAAAAACATACCAGGAGAAAAACCAAAGGAGCCCCATAGTAAGGATAGAAGGCACCACTGTACCCCCCTTACCTGGGCTATGCTGCTGCATGATGCGCCTGCTTCTGCTGCCATTGCTGGGCCCTCTGTCTCCTCCATCCAGCAGAGAGTGCAGCTTGCCGAGACCTGTGATCCTTTAAAGTTCCCGCCGGTCTCCAAAGAGCTGGTGACCTGGAACTGGAAGAACCTGGTGACCTACCTCCTCCCCTTGCATTCCAGCAAAACCAATGCCACCATGCGTCTGCCAGAAGTCCCGCCCACCAGCACAGCATCCCCAGCCAGTTGGACCTCCAGAAGCCACCTGAAAGCTTCCCATGGCCCGGAACCCTGGGAAACCCACCCCCTGTGAGGGGAAAGGAAGTGGCAGGGCTTCCCGGGCTGGTCATCGCTCCCGAGCAGAAGAGAGAAAAGGCGCCGGAACCCCCCTCAAACAGAGGAGCTGGGCTGGTCCTCACGATCTAACTGGGAGGTAAAAGACCAACATTCCCCCACTGGAGAGAGTGCAGTCCCCTCATAACCTAAGTTCCTGCAGTGCTTCCACCATGGCAGCGGAAACACCATAACTGAGGGCATAGTGGAAGAGGCAGACTTAAGTTGCGGCGTTTCCTGTGTTATGGGTGGAACTGTGCTCTCTCCAGGGGCTGTCCTGAAAGGTGAGGGAAAAAAAAAAAAAAAAAAAAAAAAAAAGCTGTCTTTATTTACGCTTTAAAAACAAAACAATTGTCTTACTGCTTTACCTGCTTCTAGTTTTTTTTTTTTTTTTTTTAAAGTCCAACTAATAGGCAAACCATTTTTAGGCCACTTTTAAAATGAGCAGACCGATCAGGTTTGACTGTCAGTATTTCAAGCAGGCCCATTCAGATGCACCATTGCCCTCCATGAAGCAGTGGGTGTAAACAGACATGTGTGTTTACACCTGCCTGCATCCGATCCTGTCCACTAAAAACAGACCGATTGTGATCCGTTATCCATCCGTCTGGCTGGACCAGATGACAGTCGGATAGAAATGGACAAGACATCTGACAGCCCATAGAAGACAGTGGGCTGTGGGTGTGCGCTCTGCATAGGCGGAGCGTACACGGACCTGTCATCCACTTGCTCAGCAGGCAGAATCCCCCACTGAGCAATCGAATCCGCTGACGGGTCTGCCCCATGTGAAAGGAGGCTTAAAGTATTTGTAAAGCTTTGTTTTATTATTACAACAGGTTATACTTACCTGCTGTGCATCTATAGACACAAGGTGGTATGGCCCTGCCCGCCACCACAGAACTTGCTTGACAGCAACAGGACCCAATGGCTCCTGCTGTTCTCAATTTGCCCAGTGATGAGGGAGAGCCATTGCTTTCATGCACATCACTGGATTGCGATCAGGCAAGTATAAGGGGGTGGGCTGAGGGGAATTCTCTGGCATAGGGGTTTTTTTTTTTTTTTTCAACCTTATAGTATAACTAAAGGCAAAACTTGTTTTAGTTTTTGGTAGAGTAGAGAGGGATTAGAATACCTGTCAGTTTTCACCGCTGTCTGTGCCCCTGTTAAGGAGCTCTCTATTTGTCCTGTTTACCATTATCATTGGAAGTAAAAAAAATAAATAAAAAATATGGGGTTGTTCCCAAAAAAGTAATAAAGGGAAAAACTTTGCAGGGATTTTCTCTCACTTGGTTTTGTTTCTGGGACTGGAAGTGAAGGTAAATCTCCCCAATCGGATACAATTGGCAAATAAACAGGGGCTATGACCTTCCCTTGCTCTATCCAAGAAAAAAAAAAAAATTGCCTGTAGTTCAACTTTAATGCATGGAATGCATTAAGGTAAAAAGCCTCAAGGCTTTGGAACCACTTTAATTCATGGAGAGTGGTGAGGGGTTAGTGGAGGTCAACCTAGAAATTATAGAGGGTCTCATGAGCAGCCCCTGACACTTCCAGAGGGCAGCATAATAGCAGTGCATTTTCACATCTCAACACCCCAAAATTTTGGTCCGCATTTTTGTAGCATATTGCAATACACAATGAAGAAGTTAGCAGTAAAATAGCCAGACCTCTCTTGTGGGTGGAGAGCAGAGCTGAAGCCATCTTAACCACCTCCTGCCCGCCATATAAGGAAATGACGGGCGCAAGGTTGTTCTCTCGTTCTGGGACGACATCATATGACGTGATCCCATTCTAAGCGCACAGCGTGGCAATCGGCGGTGCGCTGTGTCCCTTGGACACAGCGGATCACCAATCAACGAAAACGGCCGAAGATTTCAGCTTGGTCATGTGATCAGCTGTGTCCAATCACAGCTGATCACATGTAAATAGGGAAATGCCGATTATCAGCATTTCTCTCCTCACGAGCGGTCATGCTGACAGCTCGAGAGGAGAGCCGGTAATCGGCATTCCTCGGAGGGGACATGTACACTGATCATCAGAGCGCTGATGATCAGTGTAGCCCCAGCAGTGTTACCTGTCAGTGCCCATCAATGCCAGCCATCAGTGCTCATCAGTGCCATGTGCCTGTGTCCATCAGTGCCTACTAGTGCACATCAATGCAACATATCAGTGCCCATCTGAGCTGCCTTTCATTGTCACCCATCAATGCCAGTCAGTGCCACCTAACAGTGCCAGTCAGTGCCTTCTACCAGTGCAGCCTATCAGTGCCATATATGAGTGCTGCCTTTCAGTGCCCATCAGTGATGCCTGTTAATGCCAGTCAGTGCCACCTGACAGTGCCCATCAGTGATGCCTGTCAATGCCACCTACCAGTGCAGCCTATCAGTGCCCATCACTGCAGCCTCATTAGCACACATCAGTGAAGGAAAAAAAAATCACTTAATTACAAACTTTGATAACAAAAACTAAGAAAAAAAACTTTTTTTAAAAAATTCAGTAGTTTTTGGTTTGTTTAGCAAAAATTAAAAAACCCAGAGGTGATTAAATACCATCAAAAGAAAGCTCTGTCTCAAAAAAAGTTATAAAAATTTCATATGGGTACAGTGTTGCATGATAGCGCAATTGCCATTCACACTGACAGCGTTGAAAGCTGAAAATTGGCCTGGACAGGAAGGGGGTATAAGTGCCCTGTAGGCAAGTGGTTAATATGCTGCAGGAGCCTTTCCTGCATGAAACACATGCCTGGTACACACTTTTTTTTTTTTTTTTAACCCAGTGGGCTGACGAAAAAAAAAAAACTGAAGAGCTCAGGAGGACCTCACTGTACTATCTGATATTACAGAGATATCCCCACCGACAGGGGAACTGCCACTGCACCCCCCCCCCCCTTCCCCTTGCCAGAGCACACCTGTCAGTGCTTGCAGCCATTGGCTGCCAGCACTGATCGGATTCTGGTTTTGCAGCATGCCCATTTGACATAAGCTGGCCAAACTGATGCACACGTGGGCCAAATGTTAGCTAGTTTCTGTTGATCCGGCCCATATGTATAGGGCTTAAAACTACCTGGTTCAGTTTAGGTCACAATGAGTCAGTGTCCTGAGTGCGAAAGGTTTCCATTTTTCTGCATACATCATAGTGGTCACATATATATTATATATAGCCATAAACAGTCACATCTGCTTTAGCTTTGATCTGTTACATGTTTACAGTTTCTTTTTTCATAAAGTCATGGGTGGGTCAGCAACTACTGCTGCCAGTATAAAAATATAATTTGGATGGTTATGTAGCAGGTAGTGATTAGAGCAGACTCAACCTTTTCAACACAGAGGAACCCTTGAAATAATGTTCCAGTCTCAGGGAACCCCTGCTAAAAATTACTTTATCTACAACTTATGATAAATAAGCTCATGGGTCTCCAAAAGTTTAAGAGAAAGGGCCAGTTTATGGTCCTTCAAACTTTAGGAGGGCCGGTTACCCAATATGGCCAGTGGGAGTAATAGATTTCTATAGTGCCTGTAGTTGGTAGGAGGAGGAATAGTGCTCCATCATTGGTATTGGTGGAAGGACGAGCGACCCATCATTGGTATTAGTGGGAGAAATGGTGCCCCATCGTTTGTGTCAGTGGAAGAAATGGTGTCAATGGGTGTGTGACGGGCGCGGCGTCAGATCCCAGCCCTTCTCACCAACTTGTGACTGAAGGACCAGCTAATCTAAGACCGCGCTGCCACTTGTGTAACAATGCCACTCTCAGCTGCACCCTGCACAAATATTTTCCAGCTCACTGGACCACAATCTATGTGCCAGCAGCCTGAGAGAAATTGTTACTGGGTCAGGTTAATTACACAATTAACCCTTCACACTGCCACCACCGCCTTTTTACAGAGAAGGAGGAAACTCACAAATCTTAGCAGTAACACTAGGGTGTTACAGATGTATGCAAAGGTTTTAAAACAGACAGTAGCACTCCGCAGAGACAGGGATTCTTAGTTTGCATTAAAGAGCTTTAGAAACAGTTCAACACTTTTCAGAAAATAGGATTTATTACTAAAAAGGTGCAAGAAAAGTATGTACAGAAAAAGTTGTAATATATGAGCGCGAGAGCACGAGAGGGGGGGTAATACCACAACAGATAAAAGAAAAGTTTAAGAAGGTCCGAACAAAATAGGGTTGCCTTTTCTCCCAAAGATGGTTCCTGATGGGAGAATCTCTTCATACCTCTCTCCAGGCACCACAGCCTTTTCTAGTGTCCCAGCAGGGGGTGGCTACTGAAGGCAAGGGCAAATCATCTCATTTGGGGAGGGGTGTTAGGTGGAGACCCAGGCTGTGACCCAAATCCCTCCCAAGTTTATACCATGGTCAATAACCTTCCATAGGTACATGTAGCAGCCTAGCCACTGGTAGATTAATATGCAGAATCATATTCTGAACGTCCAGACACCAAATATGACATATCCGGCTGTGACAGATAAAAAGATATTGCTTTCTACTCACTGGTAGACGTTACCTAGGGGTGTAAGGTATCAGGTGACTTGTATTAAAATGACCTATCTGAATATATGTTTTGTTTTAATGTACCTTGTTCCTGTCGGGATTTATGAATTTGTAGGCAAAAGTGATTCAAGTGGGATATAAGTTTTACAGCCACTCTGAGATAAGGTTTCATGTCAAGTGAAGGACTGAGTTATAGTTTTATGACCCGGCCAGATGAAAGTGTGCATCAGACATCCTGGAACCAGGCTAATTGGGGTTAAAACCATGAAGCCCATTAGCTGTGCCCTGTGCACTTGTGAACTCAGCACACACACAGACCACATTCCTGCAAGGGGAGGGGGACTGGAGGGAGAGAGAATGATATTTGCAGAGACTGATACAAAATATGGTTGTCATTGTCCATATCTGTGCGCACAATTATCACAGGGTGGAATAGTTCTCCATCAGTGGCAGGATTAGTGCCCAATTATTGGTATCAGTGGAAGGAATAGTGCCCCATCTCTGATGTCGGCCCATCGCTTGTGTCAGTGGAAGAAATAGGGCCTCAATGTTTTAGTTAATGAGATTTATGTCTCAGTGCTGGTGAAAAGAATGATGCCTCTTCATTGGTGTCAGTAGGAGGAAATAATGCCTTTTATCAAAGAGAAATAGTGCCCCAAGGGCCAGATACAGGCAAAGGGCCACGGTTTGGAAACAACTGCATTAATGTGATGGTCAATGGGAAGAATGTTCCTTACACATGTGAATATTGGGAGGAATTATCCCCTTATAGATAGCTTGAAAGATCTATGGTGTAAGTGGGACCCTGAGAGGCAGAAACTGTCCATTGCTTAAGGCACCCCTCTAGCAAACTCTGGAAGAACTCTAGTTGCAAAACCCTGGCTTAGAGTATGGGGAAGGAGGATTAAAGTGTACATTGGGGGTCAGCAACCAGTAGATTGTGGCCAGGTGACTGGTAGATCACGGTTTTGGCTTGCTGACCCACCATCCCAGGGCATCGGAGGTGTAGCAAATGTGCACACAAATATGGATGTGAACCTCCATTTTGCCAAAAACCCTCCATCTTGTATCAGTTCTCACACCAAATCAGCTCCCCCCTTCCTCTGTTGAGTGACACGTGGTCCCTGTGTGCTGGGTTCAGGAGTGCACAGGATACAGTTTGATATCCTTCATGGTTGTAAACCCAGTTAGCTGATGCCAGGGTGTCTGGCAAACTCTTGCTCTGAAGCTAATCATAAAGCCATAAACCCGTCAGTCACTGGACTTCAAAAACATTCCAGAATAGCCGTAAAACATACATCCCATTAAAAAAAAAAAAAAAAAAACACCACACTTTTCATAACTTAAAATAGGGAATACATACAATCGAACAAAGCATATATTCGGATAGCTCAGTTTAATGCAAGTTGCCCGATATCTTACACCCCTAGATTACGTCTACCCGAGAGCAGAAAGCGATATCTCTTGAACCGTCACAGGCAGATATACCATATCTGATGTCCGGACGTTCAGAATATCGTTCTGCATATTATCCTACCAGTGGATAGGATGCTACATGTCCCTATGGAAGGTTATTGACCACGATATAAACTGAGGGATTTGGTCATATCCTGAGTTCCCCGTCTAAACACCGCTCCCCAAATGAAGCGATTGTTTCTCTGCTGTAAGCAGACACCCTGCTGGGTTCCTAAAAAAAAGGCTGTTATGCTTGAGGGCAATAAGTTGAAGAATTCGCCCTTTTTAACATCAGGAACTAACTTTGGGAGAAAAGGCACCCTTTTGCTCAGGACCCTTGAATCTGCTTAAACCAAGTACTCTGGCAAGAATTCTACCTCTCTAAACTTCTGTTATCTCTGTTGTAGTATTGCTCTCTGTATTTATATAATATATAGGCTACATCTTTTTCTGTTAATATTTTTATATTGCACCATTTTGACCTTTTTAGTAATAAATCCTATTTTCTGAGAAGTGTTGAACTGTTTCTGAAGCTCTTTAATGCAAACTAAGAATCAGTGTCTCTGAAGAGCGCTACGGTGTGTTTTTTTTAAACTTCTCCATACATCTACCTGCGGTGACAGTGTGTATACAGACGCTTATTCCAACATCATAGTGTTATTGCCAATATCGGCGAGTTTCCTCTGTACAAAAAGGCAGAGGTGGCAGTGTGAAGGGTTAATTGCATAATTAACCCGACCCAGTAACAATTGCTCTCAGGCTGCGGTACATAGATTGTGGTCCATTAGCTGGAAAATCTTTGTGCAGGGTGCAGCTGAGCATGGCATTGTTACGCACGTGACAGCGCGGTTCTAGATTGGCTAGTCCTTCGGTCACGAGTTGGTGAGAAGGGCAGGTGGTCTGACGCCGCGACCGTCACAGGAGGGACTACTTGTAAAGTTGGAGCTGTAGTAGGGAGCAAGAGCCACATAAGCCAATGCCTCCTCTGTAGTGCTGGCTCTTGTCACATGCAGGGTGATACCAACTACACTCCACCTCTTACCCTGGCTAGCGGTCTCCAGAGTGGTGCCATCAGCAGGAAAGATGATATCTTTAGGTCAGTGTGAAGCAATACACTGCGCATAATAGTACAGAGCTGCTTTCACGCTGACACACTGGTTTGCCCACACTGCAAGTGCAGTATTACTGCAGCTTTCTTGTGCTTAGCCTTAGACTTCTATTATATCCTGCGGTTTTGGTGCACTTTCTGAAATCACACCAAAACTCCTGCATGGAGGAGTTTTGTAGCACTTTTAGAAAGTGTACCACACCTGCAGGATATAATAGAAGTCTATAGCAAAGCACAGCGAACGCAGGAAAGTTGCAGATGAACTGCACCCACGGTGCAAGTAAACCATAGCACATCAATGTGAGAGCAGCCTTATAGGAGGCTCAGAACAGTAAGTGTTAGTTTAGATTTGCAGCTGGGGGGGGGGGGGGGTGTAAAACCCCATAGTTGCGTTTTTAACCACCCCCACAATAACCGCAGCCCTTTTAGCTGCAGTGACCAGGGATGTACACATGTAGCAGCATGAGTTATGCACCCTGTCATGGTTGGTGAATGTAGCATCTGCCAAGCATCAAGTGAAGGAGGCCACTCTGCAAGTGCCCTGCAACCTTGTGCAGTACAGCAAACAAGGGGTAAAACCTGGCAGCGTTGTGTTGCTTTCTCACCACCTGCTTTAACCCCTTGAACCTTGAAGAACCACATAGTTGTGAGGCGCTTGCAGAGTGACCCCATTTACATGAATGGGTAGCAATTAGCAGGCAGTAGCACCCACCAAAAGCAACTGGGGATTTAATTCCTGCTGCGGTACATGTTCACATTTGGTTGCTGCCTCAGCAGCTAAAGGGGGTAGAGATTGGGGGGCAGTAAAACCGCAACTCAACCACAGGGTTTTACCCCCACCCCCCAACTTCATATGTGAACGAGCACTATGGGTGCTGTTGCCAAATGCAACTAAGGGCTCATTCAAAGGTGTAGTGCCTGCTACACCTATGAAAAGTGAGCCGAGTGCGTTCGACAGGTGGTGAGGTGATATGTTGCCTCCTCACCACCTGATTTAAACCCATGACTGCCATGAAATGCACGCAACTGCAACACGTTAGTTCTGCAATCAAATGTTTAAATCAAGTGTGAGAAGGTGACACTGTGCTCAGTGTGATCTTTGACTTCTTCCATGTTCTTCAGGTAGATCTCCACTCTAAGGTTGCCTACAAGGAAGGTTCATTGTGTGGAAGGTTGTGGGGAGACATTGCAAGAAGGGGAGGGAAGAAAATATACCTGGAAGGTTGTGGATCTGTAGACGCACACACAAGGAGGCGCAGAATATGAAATCAATATTCAGCCTCATTTCACCATACTCACTTTTCACTGTGGTACATAGGTACTAATCTGTCCTACAGCAAGCCCCTTTCCCAAGTTGTATAGTGGGGGGGGGGGGGTGTCTGGAAGGTGTGGGGAGCATTTGGGCTGCGGATATACAGACAGACTTTGTATTGGTACAGGTCCATCTAGCGCCCAGGGCAAGGATGCACAGCTGCATCCCACATCTGTCCGTAAAGAGGACCTGTCACTAAATATTTCTGTCACAAGGGATGCAAACATTCCATGTGATAGGAATAAAAGTGATTAATTTTTTTAAAGGGATAGCATAAAAAACCCAGTGGGCTGACGAAAAAAATGAAAAGTTTAAAAATTGCCCCCTGTGCTCACACAGTGGTGAACACATAGATAGGCCACATATGTAAACTGTGTTCAAACCACACGTGCGGTATCGCAACGAACGGCAGAGAAATAGCAATAATTCTAGCACTAGACCTGCTCTAACTTTACACTGCTAACCTGTAGAAATTTTTAAGGTGTCACCCATGGAGATTTTTAAGTTCCGTAGTTTGACACCATTCCACGAGTGTATACAATTATAACCACTTGCCGACCAGCTACAGTACATTTACTGCATCAGGGCGGCACCGCTGCGCAAAATCACGTATATATACACGTGATTTTGCATTTCGGCCATCAATCACTGGGTCCCGGTTTTTTTCAGCCGATGATTGGCTTTCATGTAAAAGCAATCCTAGTGGCTAATTAGCTGTAGGATTACTTTCACAAGCAGCGGGAGATGATGCCCCCCCTCCCCCGCTGCCTTCCACGGCTTTCTCGGGCAGTCCCGTGCCATTGGGGGTGTGATGACCGCACGCCAAACCCCTGACCTTCTCATCAAACTCATGACCGAAGGACTAGCCAATCTGAAACCGCGATGTCACGTGCGTAACAATGCCACGCCCAGCTGCACCCTGCACAATGATTTTCCAGCTAATTGGACCACAATCGATGTACCTGCAGCCTGGGAGCATTTGTTACTGGATCAGGTCAATTACCCAATTAACCCTTCACACTGCCACCACCTCCTTTTTGTACAGAGAAAGAGGAAACTTCAGCAATACACTAGGATGATTGGTTAATCATCGGTATACTGCTATCTCCACAGACCGGTTATACAGAGGGTTAAACACTCATAGTAGCGCTCTTCAGCGGCAGCTATTCGTAAGTTACATTAAAGAGCTATAGAAACAGTTCAACACTTTCAGAAAGTAAGAATTATTACTAAAAGGTCAAAAGGGTACAATAAAAATATTTACAGGAAAAGATGTAACCAAATATACACACACACACACATATATATACACACACACACATACATACACACACATATACATACGCAGGCATACATACATATACACACAGAGCACAACAGCACAGCAAACAGATAACAGAAAGAAGTTTAGCTAGATAAATATTTGCCCAAAAAGATGCCTGGGGTTAAGCAGTTTCAAGTCTGATGAGCTCAAAAGGGATTTCTGGTCTCGCACTCAGTTTCAATGTTACAGCAAGACTTTGTTTTCTCTCTCTGCGAGATGTTAAACGCAGGAGATACTCGCTTCTCTCTCTACACACAAAGCATAACAGCCTCTTTTCTACCCAAAATCAACTGGTATCTTCTTACAACGGACAAGCCAATTACCTTATTTGGGCAGAGGATTGTTAGGCAGGGGGCTCAGCATCATACACTGATTGCATTCCTGAGGGAGGGGCAATGAAGGGAGAACATTAAGATTTCTTAACAGGGTCGTGTCTGGCTCTGGTGTGCACGATTGCGACACCTCCCCCCCCTCAGGTGGTTGCATAGGAGTTTAAGAGAAATACCAAAATGCAGAAGTTTGGAGCAAAATGGAGAACCGCGCCTCTCCCTGTGTGCATGATAGTTACAGGGGGAACCTGAGAATGCAGCCTGTGTTTCTGCCAGATGACCATAGAGCTGATTGGAGACCAGAATAGCGCCAATCATCTCTATAGTCTAAGAAATCGGAAGCTACGAGCATTTGATCACTTCAGTTTTGCAGAATAAAAACAGCACCATTTGTAAATTGGGAAAACATCTACATCACACCGATCTTGGTGAGATTAGTTAATGTAAGGGCAGAGGAGATATCTAGAGTCTGATAGACCCCAGATTTCTCAAAAAAGACTATATGGCAATGCCCATTGAAGTTATAGGGGATATTTGCATTCCCTGTGATAGCATTAAATGTGATAAAATAAATATGGACAGTGTAAAAAAGCACCCTTGCCCCCCGCACATGTGTGTGAGTGTTGACCTTGCGCCAGTATGTAAACAACGGTTGCACCATGCATGTGAGGTATCGCTGTGAACGTCAGCTCAAGGGCAGTAATTCTAGCACCAGACCACCTCTGTAAATCTAAAATGGTAGCTTGTAAAGGCTTTTAAAAGCCTATGGATTTTAATGTATGCAATTTGTCGTCATTGCATGGGGCATGTGCAGTTTTAAAGCATGTCATGTTTGGTATCCATTTACTCAGCATACCATCATTTTATATTTTACCAATTGACCAATATATTGTGTTTTTGTGCATTAGAACAAAAAAAAAAAAAAGTATTTTTTGCACAAAATCTGTTGGAAAAATCGCTGCGAGCGTATGACGACTTAAAAAAAATTGCAGCACCCACCATTTTATTCACTAGGGTGCCTGCTTTAAAAAAAAAAAAAAAAAAAAAAATGTTTGGGGGTTCAAAGTAATTTCCTAGCAAAAAATACTTTTTTTGTGTGAACAAAACGTGTCAGAAAAGGCTTGGTCTTCAGGTGGTTAGAAGAGTGAATGATGTGTGGCATAAAATACCATCCCCCCCAAAAAGACCCCTTTTTGGAAAGTAGACACCCCAAACTATTTGCTGAGAGGCAAGTTGAGTCAATAGAAGAATTTATTTTTTATCACAAGTTTTTGGAAAATGACTTTTTACCACACACAAAATTGACTCAAATGATTTATTGCTCACACATGCCATGGGTATATGTGGATTTACTCCCCAAAATACATTCTGCTACTTCTCCCAAGTATAGGGGTACCACATGTGAGATGTTTTGGCAGTCTAGCCAAGTACAGGACCCCAAAAACCAATAAGCACCTTCAGGCTTTTAACCTCCCTGGCAGTATTCCGGAGTGTAGCTCGGGGTTAAGTTTCAGTACCAGAAGCGGTAACCCCAAGCAACACTCGGGATTACACTGCAGCATTGCTCTGGGATCCCTCGAGCACTTACCTTGTCCTGCGATGTCCCCCCTGCAGCATCCCCGGCCATGTCCTCCAGCTGATGCCGACATCCATCTTCCGGGTTCCGTTCCCTGCAAGCGTCGGGACGTACAGGGGACGGAACCGGCGGGAATTTCAAAAATTTGACACTCAATGCACTAAAATCTGATAGTATTACATTACTGTATCAAACCATTGCACATACATTTTGTCCCTACTGCTTTGTCCTGTGCCCTGCCTGCATTTTTACCGTTCTTTCTGCCTGGAAACTGAGAAACGTCCATGGCGTCCAAAAAGCGTCCCTTTAGGTCAAAAGTGGTTTAAGACCAGTGATAGTAAATTAGAACCACTTGCAGAATTGAGTGATAATGATTCGTGGGGAAATTCGTCAGACACTGAAAAGCTCAGTGATGTGCGAACTTGGCGCTCTATTTCAAATTTCAGTGTTTTGAGTTTGATTACATTATTGAATTAAATGTATTATATTATTTTTTATGATAATTAAAATTTATGATTTCGGGTCTCAAATTTTATCATACCTGGGATGTTTACTAGACTCTTGCTCGGACAGATTTCAGCGAGTTATTCCTAAGAACTACAGGCCTACAATAAAAAAAACCAACATATTTCCAGTGAAAACCATATACCGCTTTGAGCACAGAAATACTGACATAATCAGACTTCTAGGGAGGCTAAAGGGCTTTATTTCCTCATTACACTTCCTGACTACCTATCAGTTTCGGAGGCCCTGAAAAAACAGGATAGCACCACCCCCCCCAAATGACCCATTTTTGGAAAGTAGACACCCCAAAGAATTTGATAAGCATGGTGAGTATTTTGCAGATCTCGTTTGTTGCCACAAGTTTTTGTAAAATGAAGAAAACAAACATTTCTTTTTTTTTTTATATTTCAAAACCTTGTGAGAAAAAAATGAGACCTGCAAAATACTCACCATGTCTTTTTTTAAATTCCTTGGAGTGTCTACTTTCCAAAAAGGGGTCATTTCGGGGGGGTTGGTGCTATCCTGGCATTTCAGGGCCTCCGAAACTGTAATAGGTAGCGAGGAAGTGAAATGAGGAAGTTACGCACCTTCAGGCTATCAAAGTGGTCATTGGATTTCAGGCTCCTGTATGTGGCCAGGCTCCCAAAAAGTCTCACACATGTGGTATCCCCATACTCAGAAGTAGCAGAATGTATTTTGGGGTGTAATTCCACATATACTCATGGCTTGTGAGAGAAAGAATTTAAATGACAACTTTGTGTAAAAAAAAAAAGTTTGTCATTTTCCAAATATTTATGGAAAAAAAATAAATCTTCCATGGACTCAATATGCCTCTCAGCTGGTAGCTTAGGGTGTCTACTTTCCGAAAAGGGGTCATTTGGGGGTGTTTGTACTGTCCTGGTATTTTAGCACCTCAAGAAATGTGATGGGCAGTCAAAGTAAAAGCGGTGTAATTTCCATTATCTATACCAGCCTCTCTCAACCAGGGTGCCCAGACACCCTGGGGTGCCTTGAGGTTTCTTCAGGGGTACCTTGGCAAATTGTCTAAAAATTGTCCAAAACGTGTATACAAGCCAGTGGGTAGAACAAGCCTGCCTTTTAGTTACACAAAGCCACAGGCTTTCATTGTACACCATTACGACTTTCTAGCCACAGACATCCTGACAACCAATGACATCAGTTGATAAGGAGGATGTCAGCCTCCTGCATACCATCCTAGTTTGACCCTCCCCTGCCACTCTCCATCAGTGTTGGGGTCACATTAGCTCAGTGATGGAGAAAAGCTGAGGGAGAAGAGAAACACTGGAATACTAGTCAGTACCAGTTTGCAAAAGTGTATTTGCTTTGGAAGAATAAATCACCTCTAATGTTGGGTGTCCTACGTGTGTGGATTCTGCTGCTTTATATAAAACTATTAGAATACTTTCACATTTTAGAATGAGGTGCCCTTTTAAAATTATGGACAGTCTAGGGGTACCTCAAGACTGTCCATAATTTTAAAGGGTGCCTCGGGACCATCTAATTATAAAGGGTAACTTGACTGAAAAAAGGTTGAGAAACTGATCTATACCATAGTTTGTAGATGCTATAACTTTCACACAAAGCAATCAATATACACTTATTGGTTTATTTTAACCAAAAACATGTAGCAGAATACATTTTGGCCTAAATTTATGACGAAATGAGAAAACCAGAGTTAGGCTTACCGGTAACTCCTTTTCTACGAGTCTTCCAGGACAGCCCCTTGAGACGTAGAGCTCCTCTCTCCGGGTCAGGAAACACGCAATCCCCCACACCTTAAAAGGCAAACCTCTAGGCTTCCATCCCCAGTTTTACCAGAGAACTACCAGAAGACACAGACACAAACATTTAAGTAACCACATAAACATCACTTGTTCATCTTCAGGGTGGGAAATCACAGCTGTCCTGGAAGACTCGTAGAAAAGGAGTTACTGGTAAGGCTAACTCTGGTTTTCTCCCAGCGTCTTGCAGGACAGCCCCTTGAAACTATAATCAAGAACTTACCCCTTAGGGCGGGGCCACTGCCTGAAGGAACTTGCAAATGCCTGCTCCTTGATAGGAGATCCAGGCGATAATGCTTTACAAAAGGTAGAGAACTTGGACCAGGTGGCTGGCTTACATATTTCCTCCGGCAAAGCCCCAGCTCTCTCCGCCCAGGATGCTGATAAGGATCTAGTTGAGTGTCCATTAACAAATGGGGGAGGAATCCCTAATGTTTCGTAAGATTCTGTGATAGCTAATCTAATCCATTTAGCTAAAGTGGACTTGGATGCTCTGGAACCTTTCCTTGCTCCTCCAAATGCAAACAGGGAATACGAATTTCTAAATTCCCGGGACCTACTGAGATATACTATAAGGCTCCTTTTTACATCAAGCAAATTCAAGCTTTCTTCCCTACTGCTGGGAGAACAACAAAAAAGGTCGGTAGGACTATATCCTGGGACCTATGAAAGGAGGACACTTTAGGGAGAAAACCTGCATCTGTTTTGAGCACGACCCTGTCCTCAAAAACAGGTAGGGTTCCCTAACGGAGAGTGCTTGCAACACACCCTACAGGCTGACGTGATTGCCACCAAAAAGATGGTTTTAAAGTCAAACATTTTATAGAAGATTTTTCCAGAGGTTCAAAGGGTCCAAGGACCAAAGCCTTTAGGACTAGGGACAGATCACAAACTGGACAAGACCTGACCTTAACCGGTCTGGACTTTGAGAGAGACCTGAAAAAATCCACTACAAAAGGGATCCTACTGCAGGGGGGCCTGAAGAAAAATACGGAGGGCCAAAGCCTGCACTTTAAAAGTTGCTGATCGAGAGTCCCCGATCCGCCCCTGCCTGAAAGAAGTCTAAAACTGCTGGAATATCTGGAGGGCCCCCCCGCTTACTTAATAACCAAGAATTGAACTTCTTCCAGATCTTCACATAAATGGCTCTGGTTACTGACTTGCAGCAGTTTACCAGAGTTTTTATCACTGTGTCTAAAAACCCCCAAGCTTTCAGGAGCTGCTCTTCAGAAACCATGCCGCCAACGTCAAGGTTCTGATCCGAGGATGCAGAACAGGACCTTCAGAAATCAGATCCTCCCTCTGGGAGTAGAAATGGGGGAGCTGAGATAAGACTGTTCACAAGAGAAAACGAGGGTCTTTTTGGCCAAAAGGGCACTATCAGAATGAGATCCGTCTTTTCCCCCATAAACTTCTGCAAGACTGCTGGGATTAGTCTCACTGGAGGGAATGCGCAAGAGGTTGAAATCCCATGAACTCGTCAGGGCGTCCACCCCCAAAGCCTGCTCTCGTGGATTTAGGGAGAAACTGTCTGACCTTCCTGTTTTCCTGGGTATCAAAAAGATCGGCCTCCGGTATGCCCCACTTGAGAGGTATATCTAGAAAGACCACCTAGTTGAGAGACCATTCATCATGACTGACTGGCCGCCGACTTAGGAAGTCCGCTAGGGAGTTTTGCGACCCCTTCAATTGAATGGTAGAAACCGAAAACAGATTTCGCTCAGCCCAGGATAGAGTGCTGCCTGTAATCTTCTGCAGAGAGGAGCTTCACGCACCCCCGTTTGTTGATATATGCCAATGTAGTCATATTGTCCGACCGGATCTGTAGGTCCAATAGCTTAGTTCCAAACGCATCCAATGCCCTTTGGACTGTTATCAGCTGGACGGGAGCTGGACTGCTAGATCTAAGGTAGACCTGTCTCCATTCCAAACCCTCAGAAGGAAAGCCTGAAGAGGCCACTGGTGGAGCCTTGTGAAACAAGAAGTCATGAGACCTACTGCCCTTGAAACCTTTCTTATTGACATCGACAGATTGCATTGCAATTCTGCCAGAGTGATCCATCCTGTGAAATTTTTCCTGAGGAAGGAACATTTTCTCCTCCACCAACGAGATCTCGTATCCAAGATAGACTACTCTCTGGGAGGGAGTTAAAGATAACTTGTCCTCGTTTACGAGCCAGCCCAGGATCTGAAGGAAATCCTGAGCCACCTGCAGCTCTTTGGCCAACAGCTGGTAAGATTTGGCCACAAAGAGGTGGTCGTCCAAATAAGTAATGATGGTAATAGACCTCATCCTTAGGGGAACTAAGGCCTCTGCCAGCACCTTGGTAAAAATTCTTGGCGCTGAGGCTAGTCCAAAGGGTAGGGTCCAACACTGCCAGTGGAGGATCTGTGAACCCATATTTACTGCAATCCTCAGGTATCTCCGACTTGCCTGATGAATGGGAATGTGGAAATACGCATCCCTCAGATCCAATGTGGCCATAAAGCAATCCTGAAAAACGATATTTCTTACAGAATCAATCGATTCCATCCTAAAGTGCTTGTACCTCAGTGACCAATTTAGGGGGTGTAGGTTTAAAATTAGGCGAAATTTGCCCGAGGGTTTTCCTACCACAAATTCGTGGGAATAACAACCCATTCCCTGTTTGCTCTCAGGGACCTGAACTAGGACCTGCTAGTCCACCAAATCCCCAATTAGGCCACACAGAGCCTGAGCCCTGTTCTGGTCCTTGGGAAGATTGGTCACCAAAAATCTGTTCAGGGGACAGGAGTCGAACTCCAAACTGTAACCCCTCCGTATTAAATCTAGAACGTAGGTGTTCGGGGAGATTAACTCCCACTGAGGGAGAAAGGTCCCCAGTCTTCCCTCCACTTGGATGCTCAAGTCATTGCGACTTGGAGGGGCCTTGAGGAGGATTGAATAGAATCCCCCTTTTCCCCTATTTTTGTGTCCCATCCAGTGTTTTTTGGACTGACCATCCCTAACCTGCGGCATCTGCGATTTTGGCCTAAAATTTTTTCTGGGGTAAACCTTTTTATTCTCAGGAAAGGCTCTTTGTCGGCCGTATGCTCTAAAGCTTCTTCTAATCCTGGCCCAAAAAGATTGTCACCCGAGAAGGGAAAGGCACAAAGACACAGTTTAGACGCCGAATCTCCTGCCCAGGTTTTTAACCATAAGGAGGCAAGGGGCATAAGTCCCATAAGTGCAGTACAAGCTGGTGCACTGGCGAGCACTAGTAGTGTCCTGCAGCCAAGAATTTGTACACAGGCCCGTAGAGCCCCTAGTACCCTTCCGGATGTGATTGAAAATCCCGATTGGCAGCCCACAAATTCGGCAGCACACATACCCCCCCCCCCCTATTCACTGCCCAACCAAGAATTCAGGTGGAAATAGCAAATGAAACTACTCCCCTTGATTTTTGGGAGCGTTTTTTTTCACGGAATATCTGTATGTATTGATTGTGGATCAAAGCAATTTATATGCACAACAATTTTAGCACCGCCAACCCAAATGCAAACCTTACAAGACCATTGGCATGGAAACCATTACGGTTTCTGAATTTAAAGTTTTTTTGGGCCTAATCCACAACATGGGCATTACTGAAAAAATGAATTGCCGTTGTATTGGTCCAAAGACCCGATTCATCATATGCCCATGTTCTCTGCTGCCATGGCCAGGCATAGATATGAGAGTATAATGCGTTTTATGCATTTCAACAACAACGCACGGTCATCCTGGCGGTGACCCTAAATTTGACCGGCTCCACAAAATTTGGCCCCTCGTAAATCACAACCAAAATTTGCAGATGTCTATACTCCCCAGCAAAACAGCTGCGTTGAGGAGTCCCTCATTAATTTTTTTGGCTGCCTTACATTCAAACAATTTCTCCCCAGCAAGCGTGTCAGATATGGGGTCAAGATGTATAAGACCCGTGAGAAGGTAACAGGCTATACATATAACTTTCAGATTTAAGAGGGAAAAGATAGTAACGTGGAGCCCCCCCGGGATTCCCAGACTACATGGGGAGCACTGGCAAGATATTTTGGGACTTGGCGTCATCCTTTTTCTACATGGTGTACCACTTATACGTGGACAATTTTTATTCAAGCGTGCCACTATTTAGACATTTGTACAATCTTGGAATTGGCACATGTGGCACCGTGTGACCTAATCGCCGAGGCTTCCCCCAACAGCTTGTAAATAACCATTTTAGAAAGGGGGAAAAAGCCTGCTTGAGAAATGAGGAATTGCTCGCAGTGAAGTGGAAGGACAAACGGGATGTTTTCATCCTGTCTTCCATTCATGCAGACATGACCATCCAAATTGCCAAGGCAGCTGGTGTTGAGAAGCAACTCTGTGTCCATGACTATAACCTTAACATGGGAGGGGTGGACTTCAATGACCAGATGATGAAGCTTAGTTTCCTGAAAAATCAGACGCTGGTACAAAAAAAAGTGTGTTTATTTTAATTGGCTCTATATAATGCTTTTGTGCTTTACAAAAGCAACTGGACAAAGTGGATCCTTCCTAAATTCCAGGAAGAGATCACGGCTCTTTTGTATCAAGAAGGTGCTGTGGCCAAAACCCCCAACACAGATGCAGTTAGCCGGCTGCATGACAGCCAATTTCCCGATGCCATTCCTGGTACCCCAACTCAAAGGACACCCCAAAAAAGATGCTGTGTCTGTAGCAGACATGGAATTAGGCAAGACACCTACTTTTTTTGTCCCTCCTGTCCTGGCCAACCTGGTCTCTGCCTCAAGGCCTGCTTCTGCCGCTACCACACACTAATGGAGTATTAGTATAGGGTACAGCACGCACAGTTCAGGGCACATATTTCCACAGGGTCTTAAAAGAAGTTATGTAATCAAGAAACTTGCTATAGCATTTTGAGAGACCCTACAATCTGATTCAAAAAAGTAAAAAAAATAAAAAACACATAAAAAATTAAAATTTACAAGTCCAAAAAAATACATTTTAAAAACCAAAACTTTTTTTGTCGTCGTTACTGTTCTACGGTTAACTGTATTGTTAATCATTGCTGTTTTCTTTGCAGGAATGCCAACCAGCTGCAACACCAACTTGTTAATTCTGACAGCAACAGGGTCTTGCTCTCAGAATATACATAAGTAGGTGTGCGCAGTGCTGTTATTGTTTATTTTATTTATTTATTGCAGGTACTTATATATATAGTGCCATCAATTTACGCAGCACTTTACCTATATATTGTACATTCACATCAGTCCCTAACCCTCAAGGGGCGTACAATCTAAGGTCCCTAACTCACATTCATAATACACATATTAGGGACAATTTAGACAGGATCCAATTAACCTATCCGCATGTCTTTGGAGTGTGGGAGGAAACCAAAGTACCCGGAGGAAACCCATGCAGGCACAGTGAGAACATGCAAACTCCAGGCAGGTGGTGCCGTGGTTGGGATTTGAACCAAGGACCCTAGTACTGCCAGGCGGAAGTGCTAACCATTTAGCCACTGTGCTGCCCAGATTTTTCATCCACAGTTAAAAAAAAAAAAAAAAAAAAAAAAAAAAAAGAGCACATATGGGGGCCTGGGGTGGCCAGTGGGTAGATGGCCCCTATGCTTCAGTATATATTTAAAAAAAAAAAAATTTTTTGGCAGATTTCTACATCCATATCGACCAATGTGAATAGAGGAATCTGTTAAGTTCTGTTTTTTTCGTTCACAGGCTAAATGGCAAAAAAAAAAAACAAAAAACATTTTATGTGTACCCACCATTAGAAGTGGGTGGATGCAGGGTTGTATATGCTAATGGTGGGCATACCACACACTTTCTGGCAGAGATTTCGTCTTTCATTTAGCCCACAGGCTGCATACAAAAAAAGAAAAAAAAAAAATAGCATATATACCCAACAAGGACCAACGATATACTGGTACATCAATGGACTTTCAGTGGTTATACCAGGCATTATCCTGGTATCTTTTTAGCCGGCAATCGGCTTTCATGTAAAAGCAATCCTAGTAGCTTATTAGCTGCAGGATTGCTTTTACAAGCAGTGGGAGAAGCTGCCCCGCCCCCTTCCACAGCCTTCTCAGGCAGTCCCGTGCCATTGGGGGAACCTGAGAATGCAGTGAATCTGCCAGCTGACCATAGAGCTGACTGGAGACCAGTATGGTGCCAATCATCTCTATAGTCTAAGAAATCGGAATCTACGAGCATTTAATCACTTCAGTTTCGCAGAATATAAACAGCGCCATTTGTAAATTGGGAAAGCATCTGATCACACTGATCTTGGTGAGATTAGATAATGTAAGAGCAGAGGAGATATCTATAGTCTGATAGAACCCAGATTTCTCAAAAAAGAATATCTGATAATGCCCATTGAAGTTATATTGGATATTTAAATTCCCTAGCATTAAAAAAAATTAAAAGGACAGTGTAGAACAGAAAAAAAAAAAAAAAAGCACCCTCGGTCCCCCACACATGTGCGCGAGCGATGATCTCGTGCCAGTATGTAAACAGCGGTTGCACCATGCATATGAGGTATCTCTGCGAACGTCACATCAAGGACAGTAATTCTAGCACTAGACCTCCACTATAAATTTAAAATGGTAACTTGTAAAGGCTTTTAAAGTGTTGCCTATGGATATTAAAAACATAAGCAGTTTGTCGCCATTGCACAGTTTTAAAGCATGTCGTGTTTGGTATCTGTTTACTCGGCATACCATCATCATTAATATTTCATCAAATAATTGACCAATATGGTGTGTTTTGGTGCATTAAAAGTAAAAAAAAAAAAAAAGAATTTGCGTTTGAAAAATCGCTGCACGAGTACTATGTGATAAAGAATTGAGGCACCCACCATTTTATTTATTAGGGTGTCTGCTTTAGAATATATGTTTGGGGGTGCAAAGTAATTTCCAAGCAAAAAAATATTGATTTTCGTCATGTGAACAAAGTGTCAGAAAAGGCTTGGTCTTCAGGTGGTTAGAAGAGTGAATGATGTGTGGCATAAACTTATAATGCTGGGCATAAAATGCCCCCCACCCCAAATGACCTTTTTTTGGAAAGTAGACACCCCAAACTATTTGCTGAGAGGCATGTTGAGTCAATAGAATTTTTTTTTTACCACAAGTTTTTGGAAAATTACAAAGAGTTTCATTTTTTTTTTTTTTTTTACACAAAATTGTCACTTAAACGATGTATTGCTCACACATGCCATGGGTATATGTGGAATTACTCCCCAAAATACATTATATTTCTCCCAAGTATGAGGATACCACATGTGAGAGACTTTTTGGCAGTCTAGCCAAGTACAGGACCCCACAATCCAATAAGCACCTACATTCTTCTAAAGGGCTTTATTTCCTCATTACACTTCCAGACTACCTATCACAGTTTCAGAGGCCCCCGAAATGCCAGGATGGCACCAACCCCCCCATTACCCATTTTTGGAAAGTAGACACCCCAAGGAATTTTGATAAGCATGGTGAGTATTTTGCAGATCTTGTATGTGGCCACAAGTTTTTGGAAAATGAAGGAAGAAAACAGAAATTTTCTCTTTTTGTAGATTTCAAAACCTTGTGAGAAAAAATGAGACATACTCATCATGCCTCTTTTTAAATTCCTTGGGGTGTCTGCTTTCCAAAAAGGGGTCATTTGGGGAGGTTTGGTGCTATTCTGGCATTTCAGGTCCTCCCAAACTGATAGGTAGTGAGGAAGTGAAATGAGGAAGTTACGCACCTTCGGGCTTTCAAAGTGGTCATTGGATTTCAGGCTCCTGTAAGTGGCTAGTCTCACATGTGGTATCCCCATACTCAGAAGTAGCAGAATGTATTTGGGGGTGTAATTCCACATATACCCATGGCTTGTGTGAGCAATATATCATTTAAATGACAACTATGTAAAAAAAAAAAAAAAAAGAAAAAAAAAAAAAAGTGGTTTGTCATTTTCCAAAAACTTGTGGAAAAAAAAAAAAAAAAAAATCTTCCATGGACTCAACATGCCTCTTAGACCGCTTAGGGTGTCTACTTTCCAAAAGGGGGTCATTTGGGGGTGTTTGTGCTATCCTGGTATTTTAGCAACTCAAGAAATGTGATGGGTAGTCAAAGTAAAAGCTGTGTAAATTCCATTATCTATACCATAGTTTGTAGACGCTATAACTTTCACACAAAGCAATCAATACACTCATTGGGATTTTTTTTTTACCAAAAACATGGAGCAGAATACATTTTGGTCTAAATTTATGATGAAATTTGAGTTTTGGATTTTTTATGACAAATTAGAAAGTATTTTTTTTTCAAAAATGTTTTTTTTTGTTTAGAGTGAAAAATAAAAAGTGCACAGGTGATCAAATACCTACGAAAGAAAGCTTTAAATATATTATATTAAAAAAAAAAAAGAAAAAAAAAAAAAGAATATATTAATTTCTAAAAACTGTCCACTTCAGTTTTGGTTTTCAGCCAAGTGCATCCTGAATTTTCATTTTGGTGCACCACTACTGTCATTGCATGTTGTGGAAAGTGTTTACTGCCCTGTGTCCATTGCCTGCCGCATTGCTCCACTGGGCCCAGGGCAGTTGTCCCCCTTGCCCCAGGCTTGGACAGATTATCCTATAAACAGGGAACTGCTCATGGTTACATTTCATTCCTCTGATAGTCACTGGGAAAGCAATGAGGACCCACCACACAATGACATTCCTGTCAGCTCTCCTTACAGATGAGGGGCCATAGATTTCTCTTATTGATGCCTGGTTGCCATAGGTTACCACACCAGATAACACACACAGCTGGTGATAGGGTTGCCACCTCATCCCTTTAAAACCGAACCCATTAATTACACAGGTTTTGTGAGGTGAATTTCATGCAGATCTGGCACCGAGTTTAATTAGCACCTTAATCAGCCACAGACCCTGTGTCATTAATATTTACTCGGTTCTAAAGGGATGAGGTGACAACCCTAATTGGTGACACATTCTGAAGATGGACTTCCGCACCCCATACTGCACTGAACTCACTCAGCTTTACGTACAGTCTAAGCCTCCAGCTCTGCGTTCATCTCCAGCCCGGACGTCCAAACATTGCCGTCCCGCTAACTGCCCCTTTACCAAGCTTCTTCCTGCTGTCAATCAAACGGACCCTCCGCCCACTGCCAGTGAGGCCCCGCCTCTCTGCTATCTTCCGCAAGCCAATATTATTGCATGGAATCTCTGAATACTTTTGACTGTCCAATGAACTTATTCGCCTGCTGGGGTGTGACCTAATGCTCGCGTAGAACCTGCCACGCCTCCAGCATGTACAGCCGTCCAATAGGCGTTCAGATAGTGGCTTCTAAATAATTCATCAGGAGGTTAGGTGGTGCTTGCTGGCGCTGCACGTGGTTAGGAGTTGTTTTTTGTTACAGCTGGAGAGCAGGGGGTGTGTGCGGTGCTCTTCAGTACGAAACCTTGTATCCAGAGAGCTCAGAGGCTGTGTATGGTGCGGATGTACGGCCATCAGTTCTACAGGTGATAATGACTAATAAAAGTATTAGGAAACAAGTAGGAGTGATTGAAACAGAACTAGAGGCATTTTATAGCTCTGGATAGCGTGAGTAGACATTAAATCTTCTGGCTGCTTTTTATTTTTGTCTGCAGTCACACTCTTTAACCATTTCAATACCGGGCACGTTTACCCCCTTCCTGCCCAGGCCATTCTTCAGGTTTCAGCGCTCTCACACTTTGAATGACATTTGCACAGTCACATGACATTGTATCTAAACTAAAATTTTATCATTTTCTTCACACAATTAGAGCTTTATTTTGGTGGTAATTATTCACCGCTGGGATTTTTATTTTTTGCTAAATTAACAAAAAAGACCAAAAATTTTGTCTTTGCTAAAAAAAAAAAAAAAAAAAAATCCCAATATGTGTAAATTAATTGGTATAAGTGAAAGTTATAGCGTTTACACATACATACACATGTGTGTGTGTGTTTTCGGAGCGGTGTGACCGGTGACTAAAAGTCAGCAGCTACAGTATTTTTACTTTTTTTTTTTTTTGGGGGGGGGGGGGGGTGCGGAGCTCCGCTATAACAACAAATGCCCAGGCAGAGGCTACATGGCTACAGAAATATGTCATAAGTAATAAAGCTAAACAAAGAGGGCAGCCCTGATATATAACTGAGATCCATACAGAGTGATCCTGATGAGTAAGGAATGGCGTCCTCCTCCCCTTCCTTACCCAAACGTTCAAGCTTTGGATATGCAGTACTTTAAAGTGACACTAAACTTTCTTTTTTTAAATAAAAAAATTCTATTTTAAGTACGTATTTTTAAAGTAGACCTTCACTAAAAAGTGAAAGTGCCCTTCATCTGCCCGCCCCCCCCCCCAACATATTTGGATTTTTTGTTCTGGAAGTGGGTACCTTTTTTCTTACAGTAACCCACTCCAATTCACACCTAGATTAGATTTCCATAATCTTGACCAACCCACCTGAGACCTCCTGGGACACATCACACATATCAGGAGGCTATGGGACCAATCTGATAGCACAGCAATCTCGTGTATGAACAGTGGAGAGCTGGCTGTGAAACGCCAGGAAATCACAGCCAGCTTACACATCCAAGATGGAGGAACCAGAGATCCAAAGAACTCACCAGACACTCCTGGGATGGTGAGTGTCTGTTTCTTCACCACTTTAATACCATGCTATAGCCGAAAAATGGCTACAGTGAGTTTCTCTTCATTCTGGCAGAGCATTCATAGACGACCCCCACAACGTGCCTCACGCACGCTCCCTTTGGAAACAGCTGATCATGGTAAAGGGCCAATCACAGCATTCTTTACCATGTGATCATCTGTGTCCAATCACAGATGATCACATGAAAACAGACTTGCCAGTTATTGAAAGTTTTTTTCCTCACATGCTGTGTGTGAGCAAGGGACAGCCGATACCCGACAAGGCTGTCAGCACTTTGTTTATACTGATCATCAGTGCAGCCCCAGCAGTGCCAATCAGTGTCACCTATTAAAGCCGTCTTATCAGGGCAACCTCATCAGCACCCATCAGTGAGGAAGAAAAATTACTTATTTGCAAAATTGTATAACCGAAACAAAGAAAATGGTTTGTTTTGTTTTTTTCAACATTTTCAGTCTGTCAGCTTTTATGTAAAACATTTGTCCCAAAAAGGAACAGAACTGCTTAAAAAGTGTTATCTGGTGTTTGGCTGGCCATACATTATACAATTTTATGTTCAATTTCTGCCCAATTTAATTTAGATTTACCTTCAATATGTTAGTGTATTTAAATCTGCTAGTCCATCTAAACCCCCCCACCCACCCACCCTCCAAGACTGACAATGCTGCTATCCAAAGGTGTCTCTGTTGCTTCTTCATCCATGGGGGCACTCTAATACAGGAATTGTGTTGCTGGCCAGATCACTAGGTGAAAAAGCCTAAAACAAGGAAAACAATTGCAATCACCACTTCTAATGATTGGTAAGCTGCAGTCTATTACATTTTTGGGTTTATTGCCACTTTTAATATAAAGTGGTTGTGAAGGCCGAAGGTTTCTTATCTTCATGCATTCAAGCTCCCTACACAATACTTACCTGATCCAGCAAAGTGCACAAGACTGGCTGCTCCCCCGGGTTTCTGCCTCCTCATTGGCTGAGACAGCAATGGGAGACCTGCTCCTGCGGCTATCAATCACAGCGGGTGAGGAGGGAGCAGGGGGGGGGGGGGTGGCAGCCAAGCCCTGTTCTGCGTGTCTTATGGACACTCAAAGAAGGCCCAGGAACGAGCACGCATGAGTGCCCCCAGAGCAAGCGACTTGCTCTGAGGGCACTGAGAGAAGAAAAGGAGCCAGGAGCTCTGGTGGGAAAACCCAGAAGAGGAGGATCGGGGCTGCTCTGTGCAAATCCATTAAGCAGGTAAGTATAACACGTTTGTTAATTGTTTTTTTTTATACCTTTTATTATCACTTAAAAAAAAAAAAGACTGGAGTTTCTCTTTAACTTAGAAAAGTACCTTGTTTTTGGCTGTCTCCTCCAAATTTATTTTTTATTTTTTTTGCTGCTGTGATCTGACTTCCTTTTAGAGGGTGGTGTAGCAATCGTGCACACAGAGATGGACGCGGTCATCCATTTTTCTCCACACCCTCCATCTTGTATCTCTCGCTCCCGCTTCCCTCATGCCCCCTCCCTCTCTGTTGAGTGACACGTGGTCCCTGGATGCTGAGTTAAAAAAATGCATTAAAGGCTCAGTGGGAGAGCTCCAGGGCTATAAAATCCCAACATAGCTGGTGCCTAAATGTCTGTTAGCTTCTCAATCTGGCATGTCGTAAAGCTATAAACCAAGTCCCTCACTGAGCTTCAAAGACATTCCAGAAAACTGTAAACCAGACCTCACATTCAAAAATCCATTTTCCCCTATGATTTCATATCTTGGACTATGAAAGACATACCTAAAAACAAGGCATATATTCAGACTGGTCACTTTAATACAATTCGTCTGATATCTTACATCCCCTATCTGACATCTACAGGAGAGCAGAAAATGATATCTCCTTAACCATCTCAGCAGGTATGTCATATTTCATATCTAGACGTTCAGCAGATGATTCTGCATATTAATCTACCTGTGGATAGAATGTTACATGTACCTAGGAAAAGTTATTGATCATAATATAATTTGTGAGGGATTTGGTCATAGCCTGAGCCATGCCAGTTATTTGATGACGCTGTACTGCACTGGTGACAATATGTAAAAAAAAAAATAGTGAAACTAATTTTTTAAAATTTTTTTCATTTTCCAAAAAATTGACAAAAAAAAATACAACTTCAAAAAACTCGCCATGCCTCTTATGAAGTACGTCGGACTGTCTACTTTGCAAAAAGGGTCATTTGGGGGTTATCTGTACTGTTCTGACATTCTTGGACCTCAGATTGGCTGTCAGTACTTCAGGATTGATCAATATTCAGATCTATACCATAGTTTGTGAACTCTATAACTTTCCTACAAACTAAAAAATACATCCTAATTTGGGTTATTTTCACCAAAGAAATGTAGCAGAATACATCTCGGCCTAAATTTATGAAGAACAATTATTTATTTGCAAACTTTTATAACAGAAACAAAGAAAAACCTTTTTTTTTTTCAAAATTTTTGGTCATTTTTGTTAATTTAGCAAAAAATAAAAACCCCAGCGGTGATTAAATACCACCAAAAGAAAGCTCTAGTTGTGTGAAGAAATGGATAAAATTTTAGTTTGGGTACAATGTTGTCTGACCGTGCAATTGTCTTTCAAAGTGTGAGAGCGCTGAAACCTGAAAACTGGCCTGGGCAGGAAGGTGTAAAATTGCCCGGTATTGAATTGGTTAAACCAGGACATTTGGCAAGTACTTTACCTCCCTAAATTTCTTTCTGTTATCTCTTTGCTGTGTTATTGCTCTCTGTATATTTTTCTCTCTCTCTCTCTCTCTCTCTCTATATATATATATTGGCTACATCTTTTTCTGTAAATATTTTTATTGCACCCTTTTGACCTTTGTTGAAGTGTTGTACTGTTTCTAAAGCTCTTTAATGCAAACTAAGAACCCCTGTCTCTGACGAGCGCTACTGTGTGTTTTAAACGTCTGCATACATCTGTCTGCGGTGACATTGTGTATCCAAATGATTATTCAAACATCATAGTGTTATTGCTGATATTGCCGAGTTTCCTTTCTCTGTACAAAAAGGAGGTGGTGGCAGTGTGAAGGGTTAATTGCGCAATTAACCTGACCCAGTAACAATCGCTCCCAGGCTGCCGGTACACAGATTATGGTTCATTAGCTGGAAATCTTTGTGCAGGGTGCACCTGGGCATGGCATTGTTACGCACATGACAGTATGGTTTTAGATTGGCTAGTCCTTTGGTCACGAGTTTGGTGAGAAGGGCTGGGGTCTGACGCCTCGATCGTCACAGGTGGCTGTGTTAATTCCTTATGGTCCCTCTGTATGTATGAATGTAGCCACTCTCTGTGGCTCGCTTTCAAGATGGACTATGGGATTTGTAGTATGCACAGAGCAGGGTACATGACTGCAACAAACACGTACTCCTTCTTCCAAACAAGTGGAAGTGAGGGGGGAAAGGAGAGGTTCAGGAGCTGACAGAGGAGATTAAAAGGAGCCAGAAGTACACAGCAATAATCAAATTGTATGAAAAATAGATTACAGGGCTATTAGGTAGTAAATGTTTATGGATTTATTAACCACTTGCCGACAAGAACGTCATTGTGCCTACTCGGCTTAAGGGGGTCGCAGCAGATAGCACCTCCCAGCACCAGGCCGCTTTGAGCAGCCTGGGGATCATGTGATCACCATGCAATCACTTGATCACAATATCAACAAAGCTGTTATGAATGAATTTCATTCATAACAGCTCTGCTTTTGACACTAGTGAGCTGTTACTGGCCCACAGCTATCACATGGTTCCTGGGACAATCACCGCATCCTGTGTCATGTGATTAGCTGTAGCCAATCACAGATAACTAGTAATCACAGCTGTAATGGATGAAACTCATTCATGACAGTTCAAAGCATTTTTGGTACATTGATTTTCATTGTATCAGCAATCAAAGTGTAAAAAATCCCTGATCGCCTCCCCCCCAGACTAGTACAGTGTTACTATGGTGACACTGAACTACTCGAAGCAAAGTATTTAAAAAATGTTTTAAAACGTAGAAAACAAATTGAATAAAAATATTTTTTTTTTAACATACTGTCACCAGTCAGTGACCCTGATCACTACCACACCAGTCATATGATTATGCTGTACTGTGCTGGTGACAGTATGTAAAGCAAATTGTGAAAAAACCCCAATTTTTTAACATTTCTTAATTTTCCAAAAAACTCGCTGCGAGGATTCAACCTATGTCTGTAACCCTTGCCCTCATTATTTTCACCCTCAGGCCTGGGAGAAATAAAGCTCCAGACACCGAAGTGTGCAAGCTAAATCTCTGAAAGTTCAATGCATGACAAGAACTGTTATACAGAACTCTCAGGAAGACCAATGAAACATTCCAGTCTTAACAATATAGTTACGTGAAGAAGAGAAACTGCACATAGTTCAGGGATACCATATAAGGTAGTTCCGTTTACAGAAATTAAACTAGTCTAAGAAAACGAGAGAGAAGTAACAAAATTGAAATTAACTGTTCACATGTCTAGAAATGGAGGCATTATACAAAATAGATACCAGTTAAGACTTTTTTCCTTACACTTGCCATGCCTCTTACTAAATACCTCAAACTGTCCACTTTCCAAAAAGGGGTCTGGGGGGGGGGGGGGTGTTTGTACTGTCTTGGCATTTTAAGGGCCTCAAGAAATGAGATGGGCTGTCAGTACATCAGGATTGATCAATTTTCAAATATATACATTATATATCATAGTTTGCAGATATTAGAACTTTAATACAAACCAATAAAAATACTTACCAAAAACATGTAGCAGAATACATTTTGGCCTACATTTATGAAGGAATTTGATTTTTTTTTACTTTTGTATTGGATATGATTTATAACAGAAAACATTGTATTTTTTTTTCAAACTTTTCCTTTATATAACAAAAACCCCAGTGGTGATGAAATACCACCAAAAGAAAGCTCTATTTGTGTGAAAAAATTATATACATATCATTTGCATACAGTGTTGCATACCTTTTGCCAAAGTAGCGCATTACTGAATAGCAAAAAATGGCCTGTTATGAAGGAGGTAAAATCTTTCATTACTAAAGTGGTTAAAAATTAGGCTATTGTTTAGTGTCATCTTAAACTCCCCATAGATCACTATTTTAAAATTGTTCTTATGGATACTTTAGGCCTATGAAGTGCTAGATACCCACTAGACATCTGCAATGTTTTTTTTTTAACCACTTAAAGACTGGCATGTTAAACCCTTTTCCAGTCCAGGCCATTCTTCAGTTTTCAGCACTGTCACACTTTGACAATTCCTTAGTGATACATTTTTTTTAAATACAGTTTTCTATATAAAGGAAAAAAAGACTGAAGATTTTGGAGAAAAAAATGTTTTCTTAGTATATGTTATAAAACTTTGTAACTAAATTTTTCTTCATAAATTTAGGCCAAACGTATTCTGCTACATTTCTTTGGTGAAAGTTATTTCTCACACAGCATAGGCATACTTAAAATTATACTCCAAAATGCAATCTGCTACTCCTCCATGGTATGGGGATACCAGGGGTGGACTGACCATTCGAGCACTCGGGCACTGCCCGAGGGCCCGGGGTCAGTAGGGGGCCCCATGAAATGCCCCTGGTACCCTTTTGTATAGGCTTTTTTGGGTGTGCTTAGATTGTGGGCAAGGACACAGGGGCCCCATGATCCCCTATTGCCCGGGGGCCCCATGAGTTGTCAGTCCGCTCCTGGGGGATACCACATACTTTTTCACTGTTAAGAGGCATAGAGGGGTAAAAAGTTCAGGGAGCACTGTCAGGCTTTTAAGGGACAGAAATATTTCATCTAATTTCCTATCACATTTCTTGAGGCCCTGAACTGCCAGGACAGGAAAATCACCCACAAAATGACCCTACTTTGCAAAGTAGACCCTCCAATGTATTTACTTAGAGGCTTTGTGAGTCTTTTGAAGATCACAGTATTTGCAACAATTTTTTAGAAAATGAAAAAAGAAAATGAAACTGTATTTTTTGTTTGCACACAGCTGGAAATTAATAAGATATTTTTCACACGGCATGAGCATACTTAGAATTACTCTCCAAAATACATTCTGCTTTTTCTCCTGAGTATGTGGATACCACATGTGTCAGACACTTTTGCAGTCTAGCCACATAATGGGGCCAAAATCCAGAGAGCACCTTCAAGATTTCAAGGGACATACAATCATGGCCAAACATATTGGCACCCCTGTATTTATGTTAGATAATGCACCACTTTTCCCATAAAATTGTTGCAATTACAAATGCTTAGGTATTCTCATGTTTATTTCTTTTGTTTGTATTGGTATGATGCAAAAAAGTGAAGAAACAAAAAGCCAAATCTGACACATTCCACGCAAAACTCCAAAAAAAAAAGTGACAGACAGCACAGCTGCAGTAGCTGTGCTGTCTGTCACTTCCCTGTCAGCTCGAGGATGAGCTGATCGAGAAAGAACAGTTTCTCGATCAGCCTTGTCCCTAGTAAAACACTCCCCTCACTCCTATAACCCTTCCCTGCAAAATAAAGTTAACCTCTTCCTCCCCATTGCCATTAGTACAGTGTCAGTGTTTTTTTTTTTGCACTGATCACTGTATTAGTGTTTTTGGGGATGTCAGTGACCCCAAGTCAGTACCCCCCCAATGTCAGAATGTCCGCCGCAGTCCCAAAATAAGTCGCTGGTCGCTGCCATAAGTCCCTGATCGTCGCCATAATTCGCTGATCGCCGCCATTATTAGTATAACAAAAACCCTAAAAATCCCAGTATCTTTCCCGCCATTTGTAAACGCTATAACTTTCACGAAAACCAATTAATTTACACGTATTGGGTTTTTTTTTTTTTTTTTAGCAAAGACATGTCGCAGAATGCATTTTGGCAGAAATTTATGACTAAATTTTATTTTTGCATTTTTTTTTTACTGGGCATGTTTTATAGCAAAAAGTCCAAAATACTGTTTTTTTTTCCTCAAAATTGCCAGCCTTTTTTTTTTATAGCACAAAAAATAAAAACCGCACAGGCGATCAAATACCACCGAAAGAAAGCTCAATTTGTGGGGAAAAAAAGATGTAAATTTCATTTATGTACCATATTGCATGACCGTGCAATTGTCCGTTAAACTAGCGCAGCGCTGTATAGCAGAAAAATGGCGTAAATTGCAGTATTTATACCATAGTTTGTAGACGCTATAACTTTCACACAAAGCAATCAATATACACTTATTGGGATTTTTTTACCAAAAACATGGAGCAGAATACATTTTGGCCTAAATTTATAACCAACTTTGAGTTTACTATATATTTTTATAGCTGAAAGTAAAAAATATTTTTTTCTTCAAAATTTTTGGCCTTTTTTTGTTTATAGCGTGAAAAATAAAAAGCGCACAGGTGATCAAATTACACCGAAAGAAAGCTCTATTTGTGTGAAAAAAAAAGGACGTAAATTTTGTTTGGGTGCAGCATTGCATGACCGCGCAATTATCAGTTGAATTAGTGCAGTGCCGAGTAGCAAAAAGAGGCCAGGTCATTAAGGGGGGTAAATCCTCTGGAGCTCAAGTGGTTAAAGACTTCACTTTTTGTGAAAAGATTTTGGAGAATGCAGAAAGAAACTGAAATGTAATTTTTTACACTTTAAAGTGGAACTTTAGGCTAGAAATAAAAATGGGTTAACAGGCAGGTAAGTACTGTAGCTTTTAATGCAGAAGACACCGACTTACCCGCCTGTCCGCCCCTAAACCGTAAGCTGCACAAGCGCAGCTCAGTTAAACAGATTTGGCATTGCCGAATCTGATGGAACTCCCATGCATGCAGATGCAGAGGAGTGACGTCATCTCTGCCTGGCCAATAACAGCGGCCAGCGATCAAGACCCGGAAGCCAGCCACACGAAGATGTCAGCGACCTGTGGAGAGTTTTGAGGACAGCGCTGTGACGATCACGCGTGAGACCCCTGACCTTCTCACCAAACTCGTGACTGAAGGACTAGCCAATCTAACACTGCAATGTCACGTGTGTAACAATGCCATGCCCAGCTGCACCCTTTCACAATGATTTTCCAGCTAATTGGACCACAATCTATGTACCAACAGCCTGAATGCGATTGTTACTGGGTCAGGTTAATTACGCAATTAACCCTTCACACTGCCACCACCTCCTTTTTGTATAGAGAAAGAGGAAACTCAGCAATACATTAGGATTATTGGTTAATCGTCGGTATATCACTATCTCCACAGACAGGTTATACAGAGGGTTAAACACTCATAGTAGCGCTCTTCAGCAGCAGGGATTCGTAAGTTAAGTTAAAGAGCTATAGAAACAGTTCAACACTTTCAGAAAGTAAAATGTATTACTAAAAGGTCAAAAGGGTGCAGTAGAAATATTTACAGAAAAAAGATGAGATATATATACAGTGGGGATCGAAAGTTTGGGCACCCCAGCTAAAAATTTGTATTAATGTGCATAAAGAAGCCAAGGAAAGATGGAAAAATCTCCAAAAGGCATCAAATTACAGATTAGACATTCTTATAATATGTCAACAAAAGTTAATTTTATTTCCATCATTTACACTTTCAAAATAACAGAAAACATAAAAATGGCGTCTGCAAAAGTTTGGGCACCCTGCAGAGTTAATATCTTGTACTGCCCCCTTTGGCAAGTATCACAGCTTGTAAACGCTTTTTGTAGCCAGCCAAGAGTCTTTCAATTCTTGTTTGAGGTATCTTTGCCCATTCTTCCTTACAAAAGTCTTCCAGTTCTTTGAGATTTCTGGGCTGTCTGTCACACACTGCTCTTTTAAGGTCTATCCATAGATTTTCAATTCTGTTGAGGTCAGGAGATTGTGAAGGCCATGGCAAAACCTTCAGATTACTTGATGTAATCCCCCGTGGATTTCGAGGTGTGTTTAGGATCATTATCCATTTGTAGAAGCCATCCTCTCTTTAACTTCAGCTTTTTCACAGATGGCATCAAGTTACCATCCAAAATTTGCTGAAATTTTATTGAATCCATTTTTCCTTCTACTCGTGAGATGTTCCCTGTGCCACTGGCTGCAACACAACTCCAAAGCATGATTGATCCAACCCCATGCTTAATAGTTGGACAGAGGTTCTTTTCATTAAATTCTGTGCCCCTTCTTCTCCAAACGTACCTTTGCTCATTCTGCCAAAAAGTTCAATTTTAACCTCATCGGTCCACAGAACTTTTTTCCAAAATGCATCAGGCTTGTCTATATGTTCATTTGCAAAGTTCAAACGATGATTTTTGTGGTGAGGACGTAGAAGAGGTTTTCTTCTGATGACTCTTCCATGAAGACCATATTTGTACAAGTATCTCTTTATAGTGGAATAGTGTACCACAACTCCAGTGTCTGCCAGATCTTTCTGGAGGGATCGTGCAGTCAAACGTGGGGTTTGAATTGTTTTTCTCACAATCCTGCGAGCTGTTCTGTCTGATATTTTTCTTGGTCTTCCAGATCTTGCTTTAACTTCCACTGTTCCTGATGACTGCCATTTCTTAATTACATTCCGAACAGAGGATATTGACATCTGAAAATGCTTTGCTATCTTCTTATAGCCTTCTCCAGCTTTGTGAGCGTCAACTATTTTCAGTTTCAGTTTTCTAGACAACTGCTTAGAAGAACTTATGGTGCTGATTGTTGGGGCAAGGTCAGATGAGTCTGGGCATTTAAAACCTTTGAGACCGACATCACCTGGTCTTCCCAGACGATGACAGAACAATCCATGATACTGTCAGGTCTCAGCTTTGCAAAGGGGGCAGTGCATGCTATAAATTCTGCAGGGTGCCCAAACTTTTGCAGACGCCATTTTTTTGTTTTCTGTTATTTTGAAAGTGTAAATGATGGAAATAAAATCTAACTTTTGGTGACATATTATAAGAATGTGTAATCTGTAATTTGATGCCTTTTGGAGATTTTTCCATCTTTCCTTGGCTTCTTTATGCACATTAATACAAATTTTTAGCTGGGGTGCCCAAACTTTCGATCCCCACTGTATATATATATATATATATATAACAGAGCACAGCAAACAGACAACAGAAAGTTTAGATAAATAAGTACTTGCGAAAGATGCCTGGGGTTAAGCAGTTTCAAATCTGATGAGCTAAAAAGGGATTTCAGGTCTCGCATTCAGTTTCGTTGTTACAGCGAGATTCCCTTTCTCTCTGTCTGCTAGATGTTAAAATGCAGAAGGTCCTCACTTCTCTGTCTACACACAAAACATAACAGCCTCTTTTCTACTCAAAATCAATGGGGTGTCTCTTACAACAGAACCCAATTGCCTTATTTGGTAAAAGGATTGTATAAAGGCATGGACTAGCAAGGTACACTGAGGTACACTGAACGCATTCCTGAGGGAGGGGGGAAATTGGAGGAGGGAGACTGATTTGGAATTTAAGAGAAATACCAAACTGCAGATGTTTGGAGCAAAATGGAGAACCGAGCCTCTCCCTGTGTGCATGATTGTTACAAGCGCATCACTGGATTCAAATTATAGAGCGCAGAGTTCCAGTTTGATCACATATTTTTCACACACATGGGCATGTTCCCTGACCTTAAACTACAGGATGCCGAATAAAGGAAGAAGAAAAGAGTGCCTGTGGTTCCAGGAGTGGTTTTTCGCAAGGGGCAGCTAGGACTGGTCCCTCATAGGAAAATAGTCAGTGGGATGTAGATGGGTACGTTCACGTGGCAGGCAGAGACATGGTCAGCAACCTGGCAAAGGTTTGCTCCATACAGCAGCCAGACACGTGGTGAAAAAACAGGCCAAGGTCAGTACAGGCATCAGGCAGAAGTGAAACTGCACTGATGTAGAGGCAATCAAGGACACTGTTGATGGCTGCACTGCCTCTAGGTACACCATACTGACGTGGCTAGCAATCAGGAACATTGTTGCTGACTGCACTGGTCTGTTGATATTGTCACTGATGTGGCAGCGATCAGGAACACTTAATGGCTTACACTGGGCTGGTGACACACAGACTGGTGTGGCAATGATCAGGAACATTATTGATGGCTGTATTGGTCTAGTGACACTGGGACAGGTGTGCCTAGCAATGAGGAACATTGTTGCTGGCTGCACTGTTGTGGCTAGCAATCAGGAACATTGTTGCTGGCTGCACTGGTCTGGTAACATTGTCACTGGTATGGCAACAATCATGAACACTGTTGATAGCTTACACTGGGATTGGTGTGGCAGCGACCAGAAACACTGTTGCTGGCCTATATTGGCCTGGTAAATTTGGGACTGGTGTGGTGGTGATCAGGTACACTTTTGATTTCACTGGCTGTGGTGACACTGGCATTGATGTGGCAGTGATCAGGAACATTATTTCTGGGTTACACCGGTCTGGTAACACTGGGACTTCTGTGCCGGTGATCAGGAACACTGTTGCTGGCATACACTGGTCTGGTGACCCTGGGACTGGTGTGGTGGCAAAACCTGATCATCCTGATTTTAAAAACCACTTGCTTCCATTTTATGTAATTAATTTTCATATTCTTTTGAGCTTTGCACTTAAAATAATTTACACATTGTTTTTTTGTTTATACAGTATGCATGTATATGCGGTTGCTGTTCATATCAACACTGCTTTAGTGCCAATAAGGCCAGCCGGAATCATGTACAATTTAAGTGCCAAAACGTTTTACAGAATCAGTTTTGTCTGGCCACAAACTTTCAGAGCATGTGCTGCCTTACCCTGTTCTAGCAAAACTGGGACTGGTGTGGTGGAGATCTGCAACACTAACGATGGCATACACTGATTTGGTAATACTGGAACTGGTGTGGTGGCAATCGGGAACAATTGTTGATGTTGTACTCTGGTCTGGTGACACTGTAAATGGCTGAACTATTAAGGGTGACAGTTGGACTGGTGTTTTAGGGATCAGAGATATATATAAGTGGTACACTGGTGATTGGGGATACTGTGACTGGCTGTATTATGGTGACATTGTACTACCATGGCAGTGATCAGAGACATTGGCTGGCTGCGCTGACATACAGTGATATTAGAGCAGCCAGCCATTGTACATGATCACCTCCATAACACTGCACTGCTCTGCAGTTTGTTGTTGTGGATATTGATCAGAGACACTGGCTGCTGCACTGGTATACAGTATCATCAGTGCAGCCAGTCAGTCAGTGTCTCTGATCACCAGACAGAGCAGTAATGTTATATTTGTAGAGCTTGCACAGTATTTGCTTTAAAGAGTTGTTGTACAGAAGGAAAGGAATACTCCAAAGACATGCTGGTAGGTTAATTGAATCCTGTCTAAACTGATCCTAGTATGTGCATATATGTATGTATGAATGTAAGTTAGGGACCTTTTAGACTGGACACTCCTTGAGGGTTAGGGACTGATGTGAATGTACAATATATATGTAAAGTGCTGCATAAATTGACAGCGCTATTTAAGTACCTGTAATTAATAAATTATAGTGAAAATTCTCCCCGCCTACCAGGCAGCACCTATCATGCCTGTTCTCAGTCTGCTGATAGGTGCATGGAGCCTGGGAAACATGGCTGGGGGGCGGGATTTGCAGGAGTGTGTGGAAGGGATCCAGTGACTGCACAGCCACAAGAATGTATGAACAGGAGCCAGACGCTGTGTAGTTTTATGATAAAAGTAATACACTGATGCCTCCATCTAACATCCATCAGTCGAGTTGTGAGATTTATACACAGGTTGTGTGTAAAACCCAAAAGAAAGCAATAGAGCAGTTGAAGAGTAGCCCAAATGCTTTCATCTGAAAGAACAGTTGGTTTGTTTGTTATGCTAAACCCCTCTAACTGCCAATGACATGTCTTTGGTAGTAAAGGGGTTAAAGTAGGTTTTGTCACATTTCGAGTTTTTAATTGAATCCTGAACACAGAGAATTCTATTTTCTCTAAAACTGCTAAACTGACCACACCTAAAGCCGGCCATACACGGGTCAAATTCCAAAAGAATTTTCTTTCAAAGTTCACACCATTAGTGGGTCACCGAAACGGGCAATTTTTTTTTTTCTTGTAACAATCGGATTTGAGTGATTGAGCATGGTGGAATTTTTTTGAATAACGAACAACTTTGAATGAACGATGGGAGAACCGTGCAAGAAATATAAAGCTGTGACCTGGAAAGAAAAGAAAATTCTTTTCTGTAGCAACATGAGAAACTGAAGGCTTGGTTGGTTGAATTTTGAAATCAATGGTGGCACTATCAGATTACAAAAAAGCACAAAATTTCCAATTTTCTGAAGAAAATTCATTCGGAATTCAACCCATGTATGGCCTGCATTAGGCTAGGTTCACACGAAGGGTCCTTTCACAAGGGCATTCCATTTTTTCTTTGAAAATAAACAGATCTGTTTTTATCAGTTTTACAACAGTTTTTTCACCAATTTACAGTTTTTTTCATCAGTTTACATCTGTTTTTGTTCATTCCATTTTTTTTTTTTTTTAAATGGAAGAAAAATAGGGTTTTATTCCTTTCAAAAAACTGAATTTAACGGCTATGGACATTAACGGATAATCATCCATTTAAATTCGCTAGTCCATAGAATTACATGGGTGTCATTTTCTCATGTGTAAAGGAACAGATGAAAAATGGACATACAGAACGTCTGTGTGAAAGAGGCCTATGCAGTTTCCCTACAGCTGCATTAATTTGAAAGGGCTGCTGTACCCATGTGGAACACGAGACAGGTCCCTGAACCTTTTCTATGGATCAGTCCACACCTGAATTGCACAAAAATGTTTTTGTGTGGCTCAATGTGGTGCAATTTTTTTTTCATCCTACTCATTTAAAAGGGTTGAAATTCACACTGGATCGCACCAGAAGTAGTGCATGCACTACTTATCAAAAACTCACTGCGCTGGATTGCATGGTATTGCGGTATTTTGCAATCAGGTGCAGGCAAACATACTGCGTTTGGGGTGTTAGGAATATATAGACACAACAGATTGCACACAAAGTATATTTTGAACACAGTGTGGGAAATGTGCATGGAACATGGGTTTCCCACACCATGTTCTGGCCCTAAATCTACAGCTGCAAGGAAATTGCAAGCATGGTGCTATGTGTTTCTACGCATTGGAAAATGTGAAGTGGTTACCAATGCATGGAAGTGCCATTAAGAATTATGCAGGCCATAGATGGGTCGAAAATCGGATGATTTTCGGATCGTTAGTGGGCTAAATGTTCGGCCGTTTTTTGGTATTTTGGCAGATTTTTTTTATCGGTAAAGTTGGAAAAAAAATCAGCCGATTTTGCCGATCGGCCGATTTTCGTGGCAATGATGGGCAAATCGGCCGATCTTTTACCGATAAAAAAATCTGCGCATGAGCAGTGACCTGCAAGAGGAAGACAAAAAGAAGAGGATGAAGAAGAAGAGGATTGAGAAGAGGAAGATGGAGAAGAGGAAGATGAAGAGGATGAAGAAGATGAATTCCAGTCCGGCAAAAAGTGTCCCTGCAGAGAGCTCCGCTATTTCTTTGACAGTTCCTTGACATTTATAGCGGCTGCAACAATGTATCTATTTGTTTCCGAATAAAAACCTCTGTATCCTAAATGGATACAAATAGATACATTGTTGCAACCACTATAAATGTCAAGGAACTGTCAAAGAAATAGTGGAGCTCTCTGCAGGGACACTTTTTGCCGGCTGTAGACGGGATGAAAACCGGGCAATTTTTTTTTTACCGTTGCTGGTAACGTTGGTCGCTTGAACGACCGATTTTTCGTTTTTTTAAAAGAAAAATCGGCCGATTTTTGACCCGTCTATGGCCTGCATTAATGGCACCCCTGTGCATCTGCTAAACAGCAGTGAGTTTTTGCTGCAAGTGCAGGAACGTGTGAATCCAGCCTTGACGGATACGTTCACCTTTCATAATATGTTACGTTATGAATGTACCGGCACCTACTGCTCTGACACGTAGCAGGGGATTTTCTCTCCCTCCGCTATCTGTCAAATTGAAGAAAAAACACAGCCGTGCAGGGCTCCACTCACCTGGCCACATCACTCATGCACAATATTCTGTGCATGAGAAACTACAAGTCCCAACAGCTTTAGCAGCTGTGAGCTTGTAGTTCTTAATGAACCATCACGGCACTGTGGAGCACGGTAGTAGTTAATTGATTCTTCCTGTCGGTATACATTCTATTGCCAAAAGTATTGGGACGCCTGCTTTTACACGCATATGAACTTTAATGGCATCTGTCTTAATCCATAGGGTTCAATATTCAGTTGGCCCACCCTTTGCAGCTATAACAACTTCAACTCTTCTGGGAAGGCTGTCCACAAGCTTTAGGAGTGTGTTTACAGGAAGGTTTGACCATTCTTCCAGAAACTCATTTGTGATGTTAGGCACTGATGTCTGAGAAGGCCTGGCTTGCAGTCTCCGCTTTAATTCATCCCAAAGGTATTCTATGGGGTTGAGGTCAGGCCAGTCAAGTTCCTCCATCCCAAACTCGCTCATCCATGTCTTTATGGACCTTGCTTTGTGCACTGGTGCACAGTCATGTTGGAACAGGAAGGGGCCATCCCCAAACTGTTCCCACAAAGTTGGGAGCATGAAACTGTCCAAAATGCCTTGGTATGGTGATGCCTTAAGTGTTCCCTTCACTGGAACTAAGAGGCCAAGCCCACCCCCTGAAAAACAGCCCCACACCATAATCCCCCCTCCAGCAAACTTTAAACTTGGCACAATGCAGTCAGGCAAGTACTGTACTCCTGGCAACCACCAAACCCAGACACATCTATCAGGCTGCCAGTGCAGCGTGATTTATCACTCCAGAGAACACGTCCTCACTGTTCTAGAGTCCAGTGGCAGCGTGCTTTACACCACTGCGTTCAACGCTTTGCATTGCACTTGGTGATGTAAAGCTTGGATGCAGCTGCTCAGCCATGGAAACCCATTCCATGAAACTCTCTATGCACTGTTGTGCTAATCTGAAGGCTGCATGAAGTTTGGAGGTCTTTAGCTATTGCCTCTGCAGACAGTTGGTGACTTCTGTGCACTGTGCACTTCAGCATGCACTGACCCCACTTTGTCATTTTTTTGTGACCTACCTCTTCCTGGTTGAGTTGATGTTGTTCCCAGTTGCTTCCACTTTGTTATATTACCACTAACAGTTGACCGTGGAATATTTAATAGTAAGGAAATTTCACTGATGGACTTATTGCACAGGTGACAACCTATCACGGTACCACGCTTGAATTCACTGAGCTCCTGAGAGCGACCCATTCTTTCACAAATGTTTGTAGAAGCAGTCTGCATACCTAGGTACTTGATTTTATACAGCCATGGAGGTGATTGGAACACCTGAATCCAATGATCTGGAGGGGTGTTCCAATACTTTTAGCAATATAGTGTGTTTGCTTGCCCATACATTCCATACAGACAAGCAGATATACTGTCAGGTCTGCAGGACCTACCTGCATGGCACCAGCGATCTGCTGATTGCTGGTGCAATGCTTTAGAAGCTTCTGCAACAAGAAATAATAAATGCCTGAAAAAAAATGTGCATTTATTATTTTTTGTATAAAGATTAACTTGTCCTTTTAAGGGCCCATTTACACCTGATGCAGATGGATACATTTGACTGTACTCCAATTGCATAGACAGTCCAAAATCCAGGTTATCCTATGGGCACAGTTCACACTATTGCAGTGCAAGCTGCATTTTTCTGCACTTCAAATGCACAGAAATGCAGTACAGTGCACAGAACACCCAAAGATGGAAGTGCCCTCAATGGAACAGCAATCTTAGGAAAAAAAACACTGCAAGTGTACATAAAAAAAAGGGTCAAATGCACATCACTGCACATGCAAAAATGTGCAGGAAGGCCTGGTTCACCTATGCATTTTTTAGTGCGTTTTGCCAAAATGCACTACAGTTCATTTAACATGGTTTCTTATGGGACACGTTCACATCTATGCATTTTCAGCCTGTGTTTTTTTGGAAAGGACTTTTTTTCCCGCAGCAGAGTGCAACAGACTTCAATGGATCCGCACCAAAAACAAAAGTGTTGGGTTTTTTAATGCATTTTTTCTTAATGCTAATAGGAAAGTATTTGATGCATCTTGTGTGTCAGAAAGTGTAAGGCTCCATGCACTCTGGGCGTTTTAATAACACTGGCAACGTTGGATGTGTAAAGTCACGTTAAAAACATGCGTTTTTGTACTAGCGTTTAGCGGCATTTTTTAGCTTTTTTTTTCCCAAAAGAAAAAAACTTTTTTTTCTTTGATCAAAAAAAACGCAGTTTGCCACGATTTACCGTGTTTTTCAGCTTTAGAGAGGTTTTACAGCTAAAAAACTCTTCTAGAAACCCACTAGTCCGGGGTTTTTTTTCCAGCCAAAAAACGTTGATTACAGTCTGTGTGCATGGACACATAGGATAACATGCTGGAGGGTTTGCTGGCTGTAGAAAAAAATGTCAAAAGCCAAAAACAGCCGCTGTAAAAATGTCCAGTGTGCTTGAGAACAAAAGTTGCACTCAAGTAGTGCAGGAAACTTTACAAAGTAACAGCAACTTTGAAAAAGTTCCTGCACTACTTTGATGCGACTTTAGGTGTTAGAGAGTGTAAGCTCACATGAAAGTCATGCAGGAACATTTTTTTTTTTTTTTTTTTTTTTTAAGTAGCAACAACTTTGAAAAGGTTTCTGCACTACTTTGATATACCTGAGCGCCAGAGAGTGTAAGGTTGCATTAAAGTCATGCCAAAACATTGTCAAAGTCACAGCAACTTTGAAAAGGTTCCTGTACTACTTTGATGCAACTTTGAGTGGCAAAGAGTGTAAAGTCACCTCAAAGTTGCAGTGTCTTTGAAAAAGCTCCTACACTACTTTGAGTGCCAGTGTAAAGTCGCTTCGACTTTGAAAAGGTTCCTGCACTACTTCGATGTCACTTCTGAATGCCAGAGAGTGTAAAGTCGCAGTGTCTTTGACAAGGTGCCTGCACTACTTTGATTTAACTTTGAGTGGCAGTGTAAAGTCGCATCGACTTTGAAAAGGCTCCTGCACTACTTTGATGCCACTTTTGAATGCCAGAGAGTGTAAAGTTGCATTAAAGTAGTGCAGGAACCTTTTCAAAGTCATAGTGACTTTGGCAATAAAAGTAGTGCAGGAACCTTTTCAGAGAGTGTAAAGTCGCAGCAAATTTGAAAAGGTTCCTGCACTACTTTGAATTCGAGAGTGTATCAAAGTCACACTCAATACTTTCCTATTGGCAAAAAAATGCAAAACTCAAACATGTTAACCGCTACCCAACCGCACTATAACAGAAAGATGGCTACAGTGTGGTTGTCCAGTTCTGGAAGGGCGTCCATGGACGTCCTCCCATCGCTGTGTCCTACAGACACAGCTGATCACGTGCTGAGGTAAAAGGCCAACCACAGCAGTCTTTTACCACGTGATCAGCTGTGCCCAATGACACAGATCACAATGTAAATACAGTTGCCAGTTATTGGCTGCACTTTCCTCACGCTGACACAGATGATACTGGGGAGATCTGCACTAATAATCAGCGCCACCCATCAGTGCTCAGCAGTGTTGCTTGTTGGTGCTATCAGTCAGTGCCCATCAGTACCATGTATCCGTACCTCCTCATCAATGCCCACCAGTGCAACCTATCAGTGCCACCTCATCAGTGGAGAAAAATTACCTGTTTGCAAAATTTTAAAACAGAAACAAAGAAAACTTTTTTTTTCCCCCACAAAAAATGTTTTGCTTTTTTTGTTTACAGTGCAAAAAATAAAAACCCCAGTGGTGATTAACCGGTTGCCGACCAGCCACAGTACATATACATGATTTTGCATATCAGGTAGGAAGTGCGCGAGAGGCACGCGACCGTCCTACCTGCACAGCCAATCGCGGCCGTGGGTGTCAATCATGGGTCCCGGCCGGTCATTACCCGTCGGGTCTTGATGATTGCCAGCAAACAGTGACACAGAGCACAGCTGCATTGTTTTCAATGCAGCTCTGCTCCCTGTCAGTTTCCAGCACACTGTTCCAGAGAGCAGAGCTTAGCTTTCCTGGACAACATGTTCCTGTGAAAAACACCCCCCCCCCACCCACTAGTAACACTCCCCTCACACAGTTAACCCTTTGATTGCCTAAAAAAGTTAACACCTTCCTCCCCAGTGCCATTGGTACAGTGTGTTTTTTTTTTTGCACTGATCACTGTATTGGTGTCACTGGGGATGACAGTGACCCCAAGTCAGTTCGCCCCCCAGTTTCAGAATGTCCGCCAATGTTTTATAGCAAAAAGTCCAAAATATTTTTTTACCTCAAAATTGTTTTTTTTTTTATAGCGCAAAAAAATAAAAACACAGGCAATCAAATACCACCGAAAGAAAGCTCAATTCGTGGTGAAAAAAAGATGTCAATTTCATTTTGGTGCAGCATTGCATGTAGTTACTGCCACAGGGCAGCACGGGTGCGCAAAATCACATATATAGATATATCTATATATACACAAGTGATTCGCGCTCCCGTGGTTTTTACGCCCCTCCCAGATGGCGTCAGATTGCCCGTCTGTTAGGGACCTGCTGGCGGTAGCCTCTAGCGTTCCAAAGACCGGAAATTCCCCACGTCTCGGAATCTAAGCCCCAACCTGCTTGTTCACCAGGGCCCCTGATGGTGGTGATGGACTTGGAGCAGATCGGAACCAGGTCGCGGCCCCTGGGTTCACCCAGCTGTGGTAGAAGCGCTTGCCGGAGGTGTATAGCAGGTGAGAGCCTGATGTGAGGAGGTAGAAAGAGCAGAGTCGGGCAGGCCGGGTCGGTAGCAGTTGAGGCAGCATGGTACAAAACAGTAGACAGAAGGATAAACGGGTCACAAGCCGGGTTCGGTAACAGAAGATCAAAACGTGTGGGATAAGAGGAGAATGGTCAGGCAAACCAAGGTTCAGAGCAGGAGACGTTCAGAGCAGGAGACAATCAGCACATCAAAGGTCAGGCAGGGTCGGCAAGAAAGATATCTAATCTTCAGGAACACAGGATACAGGTAAGACCATACGGCAATTAGAGCCAGACCTGACCTGTTTTAAATAGGGCACACTGATTGGTGCCAGGCGCGCGTCCGCGATTGCACATGCGTGAGCCCCGCTGCCGTCGCGGGTGCCCAGGTCCCAATGCTCGCACGCTAGTGCAGCCGGTCACACCGTGCATGCGCAAACCCGTCCGCGATCGCAGCCAGATCTGGGGTCCCTGACACCGTCCGTACACCAGTCGTCACATTTAACCCCTTGATTGCCAGGAAGACGCTCATACACAATAATCCTCCATTGCTAGTAGTGTCTGATCGGATCAATATCTTTGATCAGATCAGCACTATACCAGCATTCACATTAGTATAGTGTCCCCAAAAACGCACCATTAGCAGGATCAGCCCCTGCCAGCACCTGCGTTTAGCCCCTACGCTTACCCCTCCCCCCCCCCCTTCTCCCCCAGCAAGTGCAGTGTCAGTAAGTCACTGTCACTTGATACATTGCACACAAAACCGCACTGTTGGTAGAATCAGGCCTGATCTCTGTTAGCACTTGTCGGTAAATTTTGATGACTCTCATATGCAGCAGAGTGCCAGTACTAGTGCCGCGCTACCTTTTGGTGAACTGGCGAGCACCAGCAGTCTAGTACATCCTGGTCTTTCACATACCTCTTAGATTGTGAGCTCCAAGGATCAGGCCCTCCTAACCCTCTTGTATTTAACTGGATTGTTGCTGTATTTTCTCACGTTATATTGTAAAGCACTGAGCAAACTGTTGGCGCCATATAAATCCTGTATAATAATAATAATACCAGCACTGCAGTATGACTTGGCAACGTGGCGAGTTCCATTAGTACAAGCTGGTGCGGTGGCAAGTACAAGTATTGTTCGGATTTATGAGGGAAAAGATAGTCCCGTGGAGCCCCCCAGATGCCCAGACTACATGGGGAGCAGTGGCAAGATAGTTTGGGACTTGGTGTCATCCTTCTCCATATGGGGTACCACTTATACATGGACAATTTTTATTCAAGCGTGCCACTATTTAGACATTTGTACAATCTTGGAACTGGCGCACGTGGCAAAGTGTGACCTAATCTGTGCCCACCATTAGAAGTGGGTGGATGCAGGGCAGTATATTCCAATGGTGGGCATACCACACACTTTTTCTGGCAGAGATTTCTTCTCTTTTTTCATTCAGTCCACAGGTTGCATACCAAAAAAAAAACAAAAAAAAAAAATAGGATAGACAGTAATACCTCGGTTTATGAATGCCTCTGTTAATGTATTTTTCGGTTTACGAATGAAAATCTATTGAAAATAATGCCTCAGTTTACGAATTTTTTTCCACAATACTAAGTATGTCAGTGCTGATTTTTAAATGCAATTGCCATTTTTTTTTTTTTTTTTTCATCAATATAGCTCACAACATTAGTTGTCTATTTCCTGGGGCTAAAGGATACTTTGTATGTTTTAAGAAACTGAAAGGAAACATTGTATCTTTTAGCTTGGGGAAATAAACTAAAAGAAACTCTCTTTTAGCTGGAGGGGGAAAGTGACTTCTGAATTTCTGAACTACTGTATAGCGAAGGCAAAAAACGGTAATTGCATTTAAAAACTGGCACCTGACAGCTGAGTGAATTGCCCGCAATTAACTTTTTTTAATTACCAGCAATTTTTACATTCATCTGTAAGTGGGGAACCCCGCTGACAGTTAAACATTAACACATGGTTGGCACTACTAAAATACCGCATAAGTTAATAAAATAACTCATGCGGTATTTTAGTAGTGTGTACTGTTTTTTTTCTGACATTCGGAACGGATTAATTGGTTTTCAGTGCATTTCTATGGGAAACAGTGTTTCGGTGTACAAATTTTTCGCTATATGAAATGTCCTGCAGAACGAAATAAATTTGTAAACCGAGGTACTGGTACATCACTGGATTTTGAATGGTTATACCAGGATGATGCCTACAGCTGCAGGCATCATCCTGGTATCGTTTTTTTTCAGCTGGCGAACAGCTTTCATGTAAAAGCAATCTTAGTGGCTAATTAGCTGCAGGATTGCTTTTATAAGCAGCAGAAGACTATGCTCCCCCACTGCCTTCTCAGGCAGTCCTGTACCATCGGGGCAACCTGAGAATGCAGCCAGTGTTTCTGCTAGCTGACCATAGAGCTGACTGGAGACCAGAATGGTGCCAATCATCTCTATAGCCCAAGAAATCGGAAGCTACGAGCATTTCATCGCTTCAGTTTCACAGGATATAAACAGCGCCATTTGTAAATTGGGAAAGCATCTGATCACACCGATCTTGGTTTGATTAGATAATGTAAGGGCAGAGGAGATATCTAGAGTGATAAAACCCAGATTTCTCAAAAAAGAATATATGACAATGCCCATTGAATTTATAGGGGATATTTGCATTCCCTGTGATAGCACTAAAAGTGATCAAGTGAGGTATCGCCACAAACATCAGATCATGGGCAGTAATTCTAACACTAGACCTCTGTAATTCTAAAATAGTAGCTTGTAAAGGCTATTAAAACGTTGCCTATGGATATTAAAAACGTATGCAGTTTGTAGCCATTGTACGGGGCATGCGCAGTTTTAAAGCATGTCATGTTTGGTATCCATTTACTCGGCATACCATCATTTTTTTATATTTTATTGGCCAATATTTAGTGTTTTTGTGCATTAAAAGTAAAAAAAAAAAAAAAAAAAGTGTATTTTAAAAAATAAAATTGCTTTCGAAAAATCGCTGCGCAAGTACTATGACATAAAAAAATTGCAGCACCCACCATTTTATTCACTAGGGTGTTTGCTTTAAAAAAAATATATAATGTGTGTGGTTTAAATTAATTTCCTAGCAAAAAATACAGATTTTTTTTCATGTGAACAAAAAGGGTCAGAAAAGGTTTGGTCTTCAGGTGGTTAGCAGAGTGAGTGATGTGTGGCATAAACTTTCTAATGCTGGGCATAAAATGCCTCCACCCCTGGAAAGTAGACACCCCAAACTATTTGCTGAGAGGCATGTTGAATCAATAGAATTTGTAATTTTCCAAAAATTTGTGGTAAAAATTTCTTTTTTTTTTTTTACACAAAATTGTCACTTAAATGATTTATTGCTCACACTTGCCATGAGTATATGTGGAATTACTCCCCAAAATACATTCTGCCACTTCTCCCGAGTATGGGGGTACCACACGTGAGACGTTTTGGCAGTCTAGCCAAGTATAGGACAACAAAATGCAATAAGCACCTTTAGGCTTTTAAAGGGCTTTATTTCCTCTTTACACTTCCCGACTACCTATCACTGTTTCGGAGGCCCTGAAATGCCAGGATCGCACCAACCCCCCCAAAATGACCACTTTTTGGAAAGTAGACACCCCAAGGAATTTGATCAGAAGCATGGTGAGTATTTTGCAGATCTCGTTTGTTGCCACAAGTTTTTGAAAATTGAAGTAAAACCAAAATATTTTTTCTTTTATATTTCAAAACCTTGTGAGAAAAAATGATCTGCAAAATACTCATCATGCCTCTTTTTAAATTTCCTGGGGTGCCTACTTTCCAAGAAGGGGTAATTTTTTTTTTTGGGGGGGGGGGGGTTTGGTGCTATCCTGCCATTTCAGGGCCTTTGAAACTGTGATAGGTAGTGAGGAAGTGAAATTAGGAAGTTGCGCATCTTCAGGCTTTCAAATGTGGCTAGTCTCACACATGTGGTATCCCCATACTCGGTAGAAGTAGCAGAATGTATTTTGGGGTGTAATTCCACATATACCCATTGCTTGTGTGAGAAATATGTAATTTAAATGACTTTATATATAAACAAAAAAGTAAACTTGTGGGAAAAAAATAAATCTTCCATGGACTCAATATGCCTCTTAGCAAATAGCTTAGGGTGTCTACTTTCTGAAAAGGGGTCATTTGAGGGTGTTTGTACTATCCTGGTATTTTAGCACCTCAAGGAATGTGATGGGCAGTCAGAAAGTAAAAGCTGTGTAAATTCCATTATCTATACCATAGTTTGTACACGCTATAACTTTCACACAAAGCAATCAATATACACTTATTTGGATTTTTTTTTAACCAAAAACATGTAGAATACATTTTGGCCTAAATTTGACAATTTTAGTTTTTTTGGATATTTTTTATGACAAATGAGAATATAGTTTTTCAAAATTCTTCTTAAAATTTGCTTATAGCACCAACAATAAAAAGCGCACAGGTGATAAAATACCATCAAAATAAAGCTCTATTTGTGTGAAAAAAAGGACAAATTTCATTTATGTACCATATTGCATGACCGCGCAATTGTCTGTTAAACTAGTGCAGCGCTGTATAGCAATAAAATGTTGTAAATTGCAGTATCTATACCATAGTTTGTAGACGCTATAACTTTCGCATAAAGCAATCAATATACACTTATTGGGATTTTTTTTACCAAAAACATGTAGCAGAATACATTTTGGCCTAAATTTATAACTAACTTTGTTTACTATTTTTTTTTTTTATAGCTGAAAAGTAAAAAATATTGTTTCTTCAAAATGTTTGGGTTTTTTTTGTTTATAGGGCAAAAAATAAAAAGTGCACAGGTGATTAACCCCTTCCCGCCGATGCCTCCCGGCCCTTTAAGAGATTCAGACGCCGGGAGGCGGGGCGGTTGGGGCGTGGTTTAGGAATCATGTGACCGCCGTGATGACGCGTCACGGCGGTCACATGATCGGGAAAGGTCCCGTTCGAAAGAGCGGACCGGGACCTTTCCGTGAGTACCACACGTGTGCTGGGAGCGCGCAGGGCGCGCGCTCTCAGCACATATGTATTTAGTTACATGGACGCAAATGTGCGGCCGCTCGGCGTCTAGGCCCAGACGCCGGGAGGCCGCACATTTGTGTGCGGCCGGCGCAAAGGGGTTAAATACCACCAAAAGAAAGCTCTATTTGTGTGAAAAAGGACTTAAATTTCGTTTGGGTGAAGCATTGCATGACCGTGCAATTACCAGTTGAATTAGTGCAGCGCTGAGTAGCAAAAAGGCCTGGAAAGGAGGGGGGGGTAAATCCTCTGGAGGGCAAGTGGTTAAATACCACCAAATGAAGGCTCTATTTGTGTGAATAAAATGGTAAAAATGTCATATGGTAGTGTTGTGACAGCGCTGACATTGACCTTGGCAGGAACGAGGTAAAAATGCCCAGCACGTGGTTAAAGAAAAACACACAATGTCCTGAGAAAAATGCATGACTTGTAACACACAGGCATGAATCAGGCCTAAATGCACAGTTTCTGGTGTGAATGGGCCCTAAAGGACAAAAATGCACTGTGTGGATGGCACCATTGAACGATCAATAAAAGCACTTTCCAATTAGAAATAATTAGTGGCGGTGTGAAGAGGGCCTCGGAATAAATACAAATGATATTTCCCACACCGTGCTATCTAGGATTCTGAATAATACGTTCGTGTAAAAGCTCAATACTGGTTCCGCACAATAGCCGACATCCTGGTATCAGTGGTTTTCTGCTGGAAGCTCTCCAGTCACACAGCCCCGCTCTCTAGAAGCATCTATGTGAGCGCGGGAAACTACAAGCGAAATTTGGCGCCAGCATCCTTCACCAGCCGAGAAGCCCTCCTCATGTCACTCGCAGCCCCGCTCTGTCTGACGTCAGGTGTGTGGAAGGTGACGTCTTCCATTCATAGAAGGATGAGAATGTGTCAAACAGCAGCAAGAAAGACCGTCTCCTCCAAAAGACGCTCGAAGGACCGTCTGACGTTATTGTCCTCCAATCAGCAGCCTCCGTTCTCCGAGGAGTTTTCCTTGCACACGCTTCTATTGGTCCTGCGGTCTGCCCGTCTTATAACGCTGGAGCTGCCGCCTGGAGTCGTGAATGTGATTGGCTGCCATCAGGCGCGAAATGTAACGCGGGAAAAAGAAGAGAAGGACTGAGCGGCCGCCGCCTCCTCAGCCCTGCAGTCAGTGACAAGTGTAGCCGGGCGCCTGATCTTCCCTATTGGATTTGTCGGATGGGTTGTACACTGCCAGAGAACAAGGCGCGCTCTCCTGCCGGTGTCCCTCAGCATGATGTCTGACGTGTGCTCGTCTCCGGTCCTGCGCTCTTCTCCTTCATCTCAGGACTCGTCTCCTCCCCGCCCGGTGCTGGTGTCTGTCATCAAGGCGGTGTCCCCCACCACCTCCGCCCACACACCCATCAAACCCCGCCGGCCGCCCTTCTCTGCCACCCCGCTTAGCCCGGTCCCCACCAGCCCCGGCTTCAGCGACTTTATGGTGTACCCGTGGAGGTGGGGGGAGAACGCGCACAACGTCACCCTTAGCCCCGGACCCCCGGCCAGGCTCCCTATGCCCCCTGCCGAGCCTGGCCAAGCTGCCCGGGAGCCCGTCCATGATGCCATCAGCCCCGGCCTGGCCAGGAGCAGCGGAGGAGAGGAAGGAGCTCTGAGGGTGAGCACTCTACCTGCATCCATGCCTCACTAGGAGGAAAGGCTTAGAACATCGCTCAGCTCTTGTTACTGCTGTGTCCCCATTAGGGAGAGTTTAGTCATCCTGTGTACTAGAGAGAACCCCACGATTCACCAGAGGGGAACTCTGCCAATGGGGACACTAGTTCTGGTGACTCACTTCCGGTTGTGGCTCTGGGACAGGAAGTAGAGGGAATCTCCCAGCTGGGATACAGATGGCAAAATACAGACAAGGGTTAGAACTCTCCCTTTATCCAGAATGGGAGGAAGGTTTTCCTTTTAGTTCTACTTTAATGGGTTAGTTTGCCTATTAAAAGATGAACTAACACCCTGCAGTCCCGTTCCAGCCTCTCTCCCCCCTCCCTGCTGTACTTACCTGTGTAGGTAGTGAGCTGTCAGTGCCCACACAGCCAGTGTAACAGTCCACATTTGCAATTCTTGCCCTTCTCTGTGCAAGGCTTCCAGGATGAATCAAAGTGATTCTCTGCACCAGCACCCACAGAGGTACATACAGCAAGGCCTGGGAGGGTGTACTGGCTACTTCTCTGGGTGATGAGCTGTGTTTTGTGTTGGCAGAGAAAGCTCATTACCCACAGAGGTAAGTACACCAGGGAAGGGAGGGGGGCTGGAACAGGACTGTAGGGTGTTGCTTCATCTTTTCAGAATAGGCAAACTAATCCTTTAATGTAGAACTAAAGGAAAAACTAACACCCTGCAGTCCTGTTCCAGACCCTCTTCCCATCCCTGCTGTACTTACCTGTGTAGGTAGTGAGCTGTCAGTGCCCACACAGCCAGTGTAACAGTCCACATTTGCAATTCTTGCCCTTCTCTGTGCAAGGCTTCCAGGATGAATCAAAGTGATTCTCTGCACCAGCACTGAGCAATCAGCAGTGCTCTGATCTGTCCTGGAAACCTTGCAGAAAGTAGTGGGATATGCACAGGGAGTTCAGATCCTCAGACTGCTGCACTGGTTACCCAAACACAAGATGCAGGTAAACACGGTACATACTTTTTACAAGCCTGTTTTTGGCCAAAACACTGCTGGCTTTTAGGAGAGTTAAAATCAATTGCCAGTGTGCTTGAGGCCTTTAGCTTCCAACTACTATGCTTTTGGGCTGATGGCCTCAAAGTATAACTAAAGATAAAACTTTTTTTTTTTTTAACATTTGGATGATGTGGAGAGGTAATAGAACCCCTCTCAGATGTTTATTGCTGTCGGTACTCCCATTTGGGGTGCTTCACTTATTTGTCCTTATCACCAGTGTCTCCAGGCAAAGAAGTGAAAGTAAGGCATCATTCATAGGGAAGCCTAGGCCTGTGTGATGTGAAGGGCCATTTGTTCATTTTTGGAGCTGTGCAGGCAGCCTGTGTTAGTCAATGGAGACACAGCAGCTGTATGGACTCGCCTGTATATAAGTTTGACATGAATGGAGCACAGCTTCTAATGCACCCTGTCTGCTCTGTGTTGCCCACCTGTCCTTAGCTGTTAGGCGTGGATCTGTGTGTCTGTAAAGCCACTGCATCTCCATTAACATAGGCTCTTTTACCCCCTTCCTGCACAGGCCAATTTTCAGCTTTCAGTGTTGTTGCACTGTGAATGACCATTGCGCGGTCATGCAACACTGTACCCATAAAAATTTTTTTATCTTTTTTTCACACAAATAGAGCTTTCTTTTGGTAGTATTTAATCACCACTGAGTTTTTTATTTTTTGCTAAATAAACAAAAAAAAACCCTCCTTTTTTTCTTCGTTTTTGTTATAAAAGTTTGCAAATTAATAACATTTCTTCATAAATTTTGGTCAAAATGTATTCTACATTTCTCTGGTGAATATACCCCACATTAGTGTATATTATTTAGTCTGTAGTAAAGTTAAAGTCCACAAACAATGCTGTGTGTGTGTGTATGTATGTATATATATGTGTGTGTGTGTGTGTATATATATACAGTCAGATCCATAAATATTGGGACATCGACACAATTCTAACATTTTTGGATCTATACACCACCACAATGGATTTAAAATGAAACAAACAAGATGTGTTTTAACTGCAGACTGTCAGCTTTAATTTGAGGGTATTTACATCCAAATCAGGTGAACGGTATAGGAATTACAACAGTTTGCATATGTGCCTCCCACTTGTTAAGGGACCAAAAGTAATGGGACAGAATAATAATCATAAATCAAATTTTTCACTTTTTAATACCTGGTTGCAAATCCTTTGCAATCAATTACAGCTTGAAGTCTGGAACGCATAGACATCACCAGACGCTGGGTTTCATCCCTGGTGATGCTCTGCCAGGCCTCTACTGCAACTGTCTTCAGTTCCTGCTTGTTCTTGGGGCATTTTCCCTTCAGTTTTGTCTTCAGCAAGTGAAATGCATGCTCAATCGGATTCAGGTCAGGTGATTGACTTGGCCATTGCATAACATTCCACTTCTTTCCCTTAAACTCTTTGGTTGCTTTTGCAGTCTGCTTTGGGTCATTGTCCATCTGCACTGTGAAGCGGCGTCCAATGAGTTGTGAAGCATTTGGCTGAATATGAGCAGATAATATTCCCGAAACACTTCAGAATTCATCCTGCTGCTTTTGTCAGCAGTCACATCATCAATAAATACAAGAGAACCAGTTCCATTGGCAGCCATACATGCCAACGCCATGGCACTACCACCACCATGCTTCACTGATGAGGTGGTATGCTTAGGATTATGAGCAGTTCCTTTCCTTCTCCATACTCTTCTCTTCCCATCACTCTGGTACAAGTTGATCTTGGTCTCATCTGTCCATAGGATGTTGTTCCAGAACTGTGAAGGCTTTTTTAGATGTCGTTTGGCAAACTCTAATCTGGCCTTCCTGTTTTTGAGGCTCACCAATGGTTTCCATCTTGTGGTGAACCCTCTGTATTCACTCTGGTGAAGTCTTCTCTTGATTGTTGACTTTGACACACATACACCTACCTCCTGGAGAGTGTTCTTGATCTGGCCAACTGTTGTGAAGGGTGTTTTCTTCACCAGGGAAAGAATTCTTCGGTTATCCACCACAGTTGTTTTCCGTGGTCTTCCGAGTCTTTTGGTGTTGCTGAGCTCACCGGTGCGTTCCTTCTTTTTAAGAATGTTCCAAACAGTTGTTTTGGCCACGCCTAATGTTTTTGCTATCTCTCTGATGGGTTTGTTTTGTTTTTTCAGCCTAATGATGGCTTGCTTCACTGATAGTGACAGCTCTTTGGATCTCATCTTGAGAGTTGACAGCAACAGATTCCAAATGCAAATAGCACACTTGAAATGAACCCTGGACCTTTTATCTGCTCAATGTAATTGGGATAATGAGGGAATAACACACACCTAGCCATGGAACAGCTGAGAAGCCAACTGTCCCATTACTTTTGGTCCCTTAACAAGTGGGAGGCACATATGCAAACTGTTGTAATTCCTACACCGTTCACCTGATTTGGATGTAAATACCCTCAAATTAAAGCTGACAGTCTGCAGTTAAAGCACATCTTGTTCGTTTCATTTTAAATCCATTGTGTTGGTGTATAGAATTGTGTCGATGTCCCAATATTTATGGACCTGACTGTATATGTGTGTGTGTGTATATACACACACATACACACACATACACACACATACACACACACACACTATGGAAGCCTAGGCCTGGGTAGTTTGGGGGGTATTTGTACTATGCTGGTGTTTTTGGGCCTCAAGAAAGGAGAATGGCCATCTCTGACAATCGATCAATGTAATGATGGCCATTCTCCTTTCTTGAGGCCCGAAAATGCCAGCATAGTTCAAATACCCCCCCCCCCCCCAAATTACCCATTTTTGGAAAATGGCTCAAGCTATTTAGTAAGAGGCATAGTGAGTTTTTTTGGTGGTTGTAATTACAATTTGTTGGAAAATGTAGAAATTAACTACATGCCGCCCAGCCACTGTACATATACGGCGGCAGGGCGGCACTCGCAGGCAAAACCACGTTTTAAAACGTGTTTTGTAAACAAATAGGAGGCGCGCCGCCGCCCTATCTGTCCCGACGATCACTGCCGCAGATGTCAGTCGCCGGGTCACAGGCGCTCCTTAGCGGCTGTTTCCCAGCGATCGGCGGCAAACAGTGACAGAGAGCACAGCTGCAGTTGCTGTGCTGTCTGTCACTTCCCTGTCAGCTCGAGGATGAGCTGATCGAGAAAGAACAGAACCGTTTCTCTTTCTCCATCAGCCTTGTCCCGTCCAGTACACAATCCCGCCCCCTAGTAAAACACTCCCCTCACTCCTATAGCCCTTCCCTGCAAAATAAAGTTAACCCCTTCCTCCCCATTGCCATTAGTACAGTGTCAGTGTTTTTTTTTTTTTTTTTTTGCACTGATCACTGTATTAGTGTTTTTGGGGATGTCAGTACCCCCCAATGTCCGAATGTCCGCCGCAGTCCCGCCATAAGTTGCTGGTCGCTGCCATAAGTCCCTGATCGCGCCATAATTCGATGATCGCCGCCATTATTAGTATAAAAAAAAAACTAAAAATCCCAGTATCTTTCCCGCCATTTGTAAACGCTTTCACGTAAACCAATTAATTTACACGTATTGGGTTTTTTTTTAGCAAAGACATGTCGCAGAATGCATTTTGACAGAAATTTATGACTAAATTTTATTTTTGAATTTTTTTTTACTGGACATGTTTTATAGCAAAAAGTCCAAAATATTGTTTTTTTTCCCTCAAAATTGTCAGCCTTTTTTTTTTTTATAGCGCAAAAAATAAAAACCGCACAGGCGATCAAATACCACCAAAAGAAAGCTCAATTTGTGGGGGGGGAAAAGGATGTAAATTTCATTTATGTACCATATTGCATGACCGCGCAATTGTCCGTTACATTGGCGCAGCGCTGTATAGCAGAAAAATGGCGTAAATTGCAGTATTTATACCATAGTTTTCAGACGCTATAACTTTCACACAAAGCAATCAATATACACTTATTGGGATTTTTTTTATCAAAAACATGGAACAGAATACATTTTGGCCTAAATTTATAACTAACTTTCAGTTTATTATATATTTTTTATAGCTGAAAGTAAAAAATATTGTTTTTCTTCAAAATTTTTGGCTTTTTTTTGTTTATAGTGTGAAAAATAAAAAGCGCACAGGTGATCAAATTACACCGAAAGAAAGCTCTATTTGTGTGAAAAAAAGGACGTAAATTTTGTTTGGGTGCAGCATTGCATGACCGCGCAATTATCAGTTGAATTAGTGCAGCGCCGAGTAGCAAAAAGAGGCCTGGTCATTAAGGGGGGTAAATCCTCAGGCGCTCAAGTGGTTAAAAAAAACAAACTTTTTTCATATTTGTTCCCAGTCCAGTACAGCGTGATTTATATAACTGGTGTGGCGGTGATCAGGGACACTGACTGGTGACAGAATGTAAAAAAAAAATTTTTTTTTTTTTTTTTTTTTTTTTTTTTCAAATTTTGCTATCTTTTATTACATTTTTTTTTTTGTTTGTTTACAATTTTTTTTTTTTCAACACACTGTGACCAAAGCAATATAATGTTACCATAGTAACATTGAACTACTCTGGGCAAGTGATCAGGATTTATTTCTTTATTTTTTGCACATTATGATTGCTAATACCAATTTAATTTATTAATATTTGAAATCATTGTTACTGAATGAAACTGATTCATTCAGTCTTGTGATTGGGCAAAGCTCATCGCATGATACAGATGGGCTGTGATTGGCCCTGTCTGTACCATGAGACTGCTGTGATCAATCACAGCTAACACAATTGTATACAATGAATGGCATGACCGGAAGCCATCCATTGTATATAATCAGCATGTGATCTGCTGTGATTGGTCACAGCGGTCACATGACACTGGGAACGGGCCGATGTGATATGTCATCGGCTGTGTCCCTTGGACATAGCTGGTGACAGATCATGGCCCCCGGCCGCGTGAATATTTGCTTTTGATAGGACGTCATATGACGCCCAGTCACAAGGGCGAGTGTCCTGCCCGACCATCAATCTGCTATAAGCTGGGTCGGAAGGTGTTGATCCAGAATTCTAACTTTCCCCCAGACAAGGAGTAGGGGGGAAATCTTCAAATGTGGACACATGTCCCTGTGACAACTACACACGACAAGAATATCAGATGAATGAACAGCTTTTTTTTTTTTTTTTTTTTTTTTTTTCCATACTAGTCTCATACCGAAAACAAATAGGTTACTAAAGTTACGAAAAGTCTCATAAGACAGGGTACATTTTCCTGGGATGATGCAATGCATTCATTCATTTCCAAGCATGCATGGTCTTGGTGGTTCGTTTTTTTTTTTTTTGTACAAATACTGTATTGAATAAATGAAAATCGCTTGTTTTGTTATCATACGAGAAACCTTTTTATGCTTGTCCCTTTGTATAATTTTGCATGTACTATTGAGATCAGCTCTCGAAAGCGGTTTACTAACGATCACATTATCAGGCGATTGCTCCAAAAATGTTTGCTGTGTGTTTTGTTTTTGTCTGATTTTCTTATTGTGTGTACTAGCCTTAAGTGGGGATTTTCCACACATTGGAAAGTTTCCCTTTTACTTCCTATTGAGTCTACAGGACATGAAGAGAAATATTGATGAGATATATAAAAAAAAAAAAACGGACAGCGGTTTTAGGTCTGTTGTACTTGTCCAAAATATAGAAAAAAAGCTTTGTCTTTAGGCGTACTTTGTTTTCCCAGCTATGTTGAGGAGTTGGGTTTTAGACCGCTTTATTTCACGTGTGTGTGTGATTATATAATATATTATATAGGCAATTAGAAGTTTGGTGTAGCATGAAGTTAGAGGTTAGAGGAAATCTCCCACTGTGAGAGGCATTCTCCTCTGACAGATGTCACCAGAACAGCAGTCCCCTCTGGAATATTTCCTCATACATCATGTTTTGGCAACCGCTCTACAATTTTGTATTTCCTCTCTCCTAGTGACTGTGGCCACCAGTACAGATAGGGAAGAAACCTCCCCAATGGGGGCACAGTGATAAAAACTTGGGGGTCTGACTGATTCACACTTTGGAAAACTAAATAAAGAAACCCATGCTTAGAGATGCACTTTAAGATTCAGTAAATCCTCCTGCTTTCCTCAGTATTTTTGAACTAACCTATGCCTAATCAGCAGCTTTATGCAAGAAAACATTGACACCTATGAAAGGCTGTGTGCTTGACGAGGCTGCTTTACTGATAATGCCCCACGCTGCTGTAGTGGCTCTCCTGCTGCAGTATCCAAAGATCTTGCCATTTTGTTCTTGTAAAGAGCACTGTACACACAAGTGTTCAAGCAGTCTGTTGTGAGAGCAAGTAGTCAGATTATCCTTTGTATGTTTCCAAGGATGACCAAACTGTTAAAGAATGAAGCTGATTTATCGCTAGGAGGCGAAAGGGGAAATCCTTTATTCATATGAGTGGGCACAAAAATATTTGAACTTCTGCCAGTTGGAGGTTGTAAGCAAGAAAAGAAAATGCTGTATTTTCAGAAACCTGTTCTAAGTGACACCTGTCATAAAAGACATGCAGGGATTGCCTGCCCCCTCCTAATGTGGTTTTCCTAGCTATATGTGGTTTCCACAGTTTGAATACAGATCTGGAACAAGCATGGGGCATGTCAGTTCTTTCTCCGTAGGTTGGTGACTTACAAGAACAGAGGTATACCGCTCAGGCAAACAATCCAGATCAATCCATGACAGGTGCAGGCTCTGGCTTGCCACCAGACACGATGCAACTGGAAGAAGGGTCAGTCGCACACCAGAGGATTGATGAATATAGTGTATAGGGATGCACCGAAATTTCAGCCACCGAAACATACTGGATGAAAATAGCCTTATCGACATTTAGCCGATACGTGAGACTGTGTACTGTAGATGTGAAAGGGCAGCGGAGAAAGGCAGGAGAGGAGCAGTGTATGCAGTCACTGGCTGTCACTATGGGGTTTATTTACTAAAGCTGGAGAGTGCAAAATCAGACTCACTTCTGCATAGAAACCAATCAGCTTCCAGGTTTCATTGCCAAAGCTTCATTGAACAAGCTGAGGTTAGAAGCTGATTGGTTTCTATGCAGAAGGGAGTCTGATTTTGGACTCTCCAGCTTTAGTAAATAAACCCCTATATGTCAGTACCGGTTTTTACATTTAATTACTGGCTTTTTTTTTTTTCTTCACTATAGCTGGCAGAATTAGCTGTCACTTTCCCCCCAGCTAAAAGAAACAAAGTTTCCTTTAGCTCCCAGGAAAGTGATGGCTAATTCTGTGAGCTATAGTGAAGAAAAAAAGCTGGCAATTGCATTTAAAAACCGGCACTGACATATAGTGACAGCCAGTGAGGGAGCCTCTCTGTATACACTGCTCCTCTCCCCCCTACAAAGAGGACCTGTCACTCATACGCTATCACATAGGGGACTATTGGTCCCCTATGTGATAGCAATAAAATCATAAGTTAAAAAATAAAAATATACATGAAAATAGGGAAAAATAAATTGGAGCCCCCCCCCCCCCCCCACATACAGCTGAATTTTTTTGGTTTTTGGCCACATGCGTTCTGAATTATTGGTTTCGGTACCAGAATTTTTAATTTTGGTGCACCACTAATAGTGTATATTTATTGATCCATATTACATGCAAAACACCAGGACATGAATACAGGACCTGTTAACGTGTTTCACATGATCTCGTGCTTAACAGGTTATAGCCAGATGGCGGCCTGCAAAACCCCTCGTCCCTCCGGGTGGAAGCCATATGGATGACCAAACAGATTACATGCCCGCAGAGCCGCGCAGCGGCGTGATCTGTCACCGGCCGTGTACTTCGGACACGGCCGATGACAGATCTGAGTACCGGCCCCGTTGCCATTACCATGTGACTTGCTGTGACCAAACACAGCAGGTCACATGACAGTTGTATACAATGGATGGCTTCCTTTCATGCCATCCATTGTATACAAGTGTGTCTAGCTGTGAATGGTCACAGCAATCACATGCACAAGCTGGGCCAATCACAGCCCAGCTGTGTCATGTGGTTAGCTGTGGCCAAATCACAGCTAAGCACAAAAAAAACCCTGAATGAATCGATGTCATACAGGTAAATGCTTGCTTATAGCAAAGTAATTCTTTGCTATAAGCAAATTGTATGTAAAAAAAAAAATTACTGATCACTTCCCCAATGTAGTACAGTGTTACTATGGTAACATTGTACTATCTTGGTCATAGTAAAATATGAAAAAAAAAATCTTAAAAAAAACCCCCAAAAATGTAATTAAAACGAATAAAAAAAATTTTTTTTTTTCATACTGTCACCAGTCGGTGTCCCTGATCACCGCCATGCTAGTTATATGATGAAGCTGTACTGCACTGGTGACAGTATGTTAAAAAAAAATTTTGTGAAAATAATTTTTTTAATTTTCCGAAAAATTATGACAAAAAAATTACAACTTCAAAAAACTCGCCATGCCTCTTATGAAGTACGTCGGACTGTCTACTTTGTAAAAAGTGGTCATTTGGGGATATCTGTACTGTTCTGACATTCTTGGACCTCAAGAAATTAGGTTGGCCGTCAGTACTTCAGGATTGATCAATATTCAGATATATCCCATAGTTTGTGAACTCTATAACTTTCCTACAAACTAAATAATACATCCTAATTTGGGTTATTTTCACCAAAGACATGTAGCAGAATACATCTCGGCCTAAATTTATGAAGAACAATTATTTATTTGCAAACTTTTATAACAGAAACAAAGAAAAACATGTGGGTTTTTTTTTTTTTTTTTCAACATTTTCAGTCTTTTTTTTATTAATTTAGCAAAAAATAAAAACCCCAGTGTTGATTAAATACCACCAAAAGAAAGCTCTAGTTGTGTGACGAAAATGATAAATTTTAGTTTGGGTACAGTGTTGTATGACCGCGCAATTGTCATTCAAAGTGTGAGCGCTGATACCTGAAAAATGGCCTTGCAGGAAGGGGGTAAAAGTGCCTGGTATGGAAGCTGTTAACCACAAGATCGTGTGAAACGCGTTAACAGGTCCTGTATTCATGTCCTGGTGTTTTGCATGTCCTATGGATCAATAAATATACACTATATTCATCAATTCTCCTGTGTGCAGTTGACCCTTCTTCATGTTGCAGGTTGGTGACTTAGAATGTACTGAAGGGCATCAGCAGTTAACCAGGCAGCCAGTTTTCTCCAAAAAAGCAATGACCGCATACACCAATAAACTGTTTTTAAAAAAAATTCTATTCAAGTATGTATTCTTAACTCAGAAAACTGCTGTAAATTTGCTCTCTGCCTCCTCCAAATCTCAAAAAACATTTTTTTTTTGAGTGCGCCTGTGATATTGCAATGAACTACGGTACCCATAAATCTCCATGTGTCACGCTTTAAAAGCCTTTACAGCTCACCAGTTTGGAGTTAGCTGTGCGCTCGTGTGCAAGAGTTCTTGCTCTCAATCAGATGCTTGAAGTGATGTCATATGTGTAGTGCGACTGCAGCTTACATACGCAAGCAAATGTATGTGGGGCAGCGTGGATTACAGTAATTTTTAATATTTTTTATTAGAATTTTGTAATTTGTTTTGTTTTTTTTTTTATCGCTATCACAAGGGGGATTGGATTGTGTGCTGTTAGAAAACCGTTGCCTGAAGGTTCAGTTTAAATTCTATTCTGAGAAGGTGTTTAGTGCTCTATTTTACATAGAGGCACTACTGTTTCCTGTAGTTTCACTTAAAGGATAACTCTACCTCTCATAATGGTATGCTACACCAGTATATAGGGTGTTGTTGCTGAGCCCCCCTTTGTGACATCATGCAGGGGTTATTCCCATGCAGCTACTGAGCTGGGTCATTGAATCTGAGAGCTCTGTGAATGAAGCAACTACAAATCCGATCTGCCACCACCGCAGGCCTGACTTGGTGTTGGCAATGGCAAAACAAGTGCAGTAATGAGCATACTTGTCCATTGACCATACTTGCTGCTCTCCAGCTGAAAGCCCGTACAGAGTTACAGCTGATAGCTGGAGGAAGAGTTTGCAGGAGCCTGACATTGCACCTTGATCCTTTGATTGTGGATGCAATGCTTTGCAGACTCCTGTGGAGAAAATAATAAATGCACATTTTGTTTCCTGAAAAAATATATATTTTTTTTATGTAAGGTGAACTTGGCCCTTAATTTAGCTAAAACATGCATGTACTGTATTACATGTACTAAAAATGTAAAGTATTGCAAATGGCAGCTAAAAATGTGCATGCAAGTTGCTCATTAAAGGCGAACATCTGGGGGTCCTTGTAGAACAGATTCTGCAATAACAATACCAAGCTGCAGAGTGGAAAGTATTCAAGTGCACCCAGACCCACCCTGCTGCTTTACTTTTCCAGTTCAGTGACTCAGCTATTTAGTCAAGGCACCTAGTGTTTTCAGGTCAGAAATGGCAGCCTTCACTTTTCCCACAGAACACATTTCCTTAAGCATCTCTGTACCTGTAACAACCACTCAGACAGGAGCCTACTGTACTGTGTAGGCATATCCCTTCTCAATGCATAGAAACATCAGGCTCTGACACAGCAAGTTCTAACTTTCTGAATTTGAAAACCTACTCAAGGCTAATTGGGCTCCCATGGCCTCTTGTAACAGTGCTTGGATGTGGCAACTGGCCGCTCTAGTGCTAAATCATGAAACAGTAGATTTTAATGTCCCTATGCCCGGTGGTAGAATATTTCCTAGGGCTCTAGCAGAGTTATGGATGAAAATAGGTAGGTATGATCTGGTACATTTTGTGTATTAGCTTTTCCCTGCTTCAAAAAACAAGTTATTTACAATAATATTTAAAATCTAGCTCGCTCCACTATTAGAAGCTGCAAAAATGCTAGAAGTGGCATGCTTTAATATGATAGGCTGTTACTAGCATTAATGGCGTTATGAGATCTTTAAACTCATTTGGTTCCCTTTCACAGGATGGAATCCGACGTGGCCGTCCAAGAGCAGAAACGGTTCGAGACTTGATAAGTGAGGGCGAACACTCTTCAAGCAGGATTCGGTGCAATATATGCAAAAGAGTGTTTCCTCGAGAGAAGTCTTTACAAGCCCATAAAAGAACACATACAGGTTAGCCTAGAACGTAATTCCAGTTTGGTAGTTGGCTAATTTTACCTAGATAATGAATAAACCTGATTGGCTTCTTGGGTTAGGAGGCTTAATTTGCTCTAAATGTAATAAACCGGATCCCTGCTTTTGCAAAATGGAGAGAAGATTATACATACAGCATCGGTTTTCCTGACTGTAGTCTCAGTTCAATAAGCAATAGAAATCGGAGTTCTCAGAAATGAGCCATAGCTGAAACTAACAATCCAGTAAGTGAAAAGTTCTTACAAATGGCAAATGTTAGTGAATTGAGCACTTATTGATCTTTCTTTACATAATGCATACAGCAGAGCAGCCAACAGTGGTGGACAGTTATGTGAACCACTGTTGCATCATGAATTGAAGTTGATGTGGGCATTAAAGTGGAGTAGTAAGAGTTGGTAACTGTCAGGCTTTTATTGCTGTTTGTCTTAAGTTTTATATTCACCTTCTCTCCTGGTGATTACTGTCATCTGAAAAAACAGTAAATCTAACATTTTAGCTTGTGTGTGTATATAACAAAAGGGAAATATTCCAATGAAAACACTTGTTATGATGACAACTGTCTAACACTGGAATTCAACTCACTTTGAGATTTACACTGATTCTGGAACAGGGGCAGACTGACCATTTGGAAACTCGGGCACTGCCCTAGGGCCTAAGGTCGGTAGGGGGCCCCATGAGATGCCCCTGGTACCTTTTTCATAGGCTTTATTGAGTTTGGGCAAGGACCCGGGGGCCTCATGAGTTGTCAGTCCACCCCTGGTCTGGAACTGTGGCAAGAAAGAGCACTCTATTGAAAACTAGACACTTTTTTGGTTGATGGTTCCACTTTAAAGTTTGCCAATACTTTTGTATTCTGAAACAGGAATCTGTTCCATTTTGATTGCATCAGTTGACTATTGTACATGTTTGGTATGTTAAGTTTTTTTGTTTTGTTTTTTTTTTTTCTGCTTAAAGGAGAGAGGCCTTACCTTTGTGACTATCCTGAATGTGGGAAAGCCTTTGTACAGAGTGGACAACTAAAAACACACCAGCGCCTGCACACCGGAGAGAAACCTTTTGTTTGCTCAGAAAATGGTACGTTGCCCCTTGTTATAGTGTACAGACTTTGGAGGAGATGTACTAAAACTGGTGCATTCAGAATCTGGTGCAGCTGTGCATGGTAGCCAGTCAGCTCATTCAGTTAAGCTTTGGCAATAAAACCAGCAAGTTGATTTATATGCGGAGCTGCACCAGATTTTGCACCCTCCTGTTTTAGTAAATCATCTGAAAAGGTACAAAAATGTACACAGTGGGTCTGAGTATAAAATTAGCCCCTGCCTCCCCTTTTTTTTTTTTTTCTTTTTTTTTTTCTCCCTATTTTTGATGGTTATTGTGTTGCTTCAAAATGTTAGAATTTTTTTCCCCCGCTATATAGCCCTCTGACAAAAACTGCCACTTTTTGACTTGTAAGCTATATGCTAATTTCTAAATGGTGAAGTACCTGTAGAGTGTTGTTGAGAAGGAACTTTTGGAACTACTATGCATCTGGCAAGTCAGCCAATATTGTCTTTCAGCCATAAGCTCTTTAGGTTAATTCCAGATCCCATTTTTAAATGGAAGTGAAATAAAGATGAGATCGGATATAATTTGTGTACTTCTGAAGGTAATCGCTGCTGAATTAGGCTTGTGATAGCTTTACTGTAATTGATTACTGGCTGATTGGTTAAAATCACATAAGCACAAGGCGCGTGGGCTGAATCCTTGCTGCCAGGCCTTGTCATCTGGCTCTCACACCCAGTTTTGCAGCCAAAACATGGTGGAACTCCATTGCACCACCTCCGGCTTTCCCCCTCCACTCCCCGCTGTCTTTTGTAACCACAGAAAACTTCTGTGTCTACAAGGAGAAGCTGCTCGTGGATGTAACATACCTGCATGCACTTGCGGCAGGGACAGATCTCCACAATCAGAGAGGAGGCAGAGCCACCTACATAGGTACTAGAGCCAGTCTATGTAGGAGAGAGTAGAGATTCAAGGAAACTTGTGAGCGAAGGGTATTTCCCCCTGTGCATAGCGCACCCTTGAGTCCGCACTCTGTACACAGCATACCCCTGAACTTTGCACTCTGTTTGTAATGCACTTCTGAGCTCTGTACATAGTGCACTTGTAAACCCTGCATTCTGTACATATCGCAGCCTTGAACTTTTTTTTCCCCCAGTTTTCTAATCTGATGTTTGTGTATATCTGTAGGTTGTTTGAGCCGTTTTACACATGCAAACCGACATTGCGCCAAGCATCCATATGCAAGATTGAGAAGAGAAGAACCGAACAGTAAAACCGGCAAAATGCAAGTTGCTGATAACAAAGATACAGCAGAATGGTTGGCAAAGTACGTTTGTAAGATGTTTTATGGCAGTTTATATTCCAGCTTGATATTTACATGCCTGTTTAAACTGTTGCAAATTGTATTAGTTATGCGTCATTAAGGATTTGTTTCTTGGCACTGCCAATCATGCCCGTCAGCCACTAGATCTCACTGTGTACTCCAATGAAACATGAATTTTCTTATGCTTTGTTGCTTTCCAGCAGCTAGAATGTGCTGCTACATAGATTTCGCATTGCCCAACAATCCGATTTTGTCATTTTTAAATCTGCCGCCTGCTATGTATTGTAAGGGCCTGTACATTGGATAGAACCTGAATAGAATGTTCTTGTTAGTCCGCCTATTATGTAGATTTGGTAAACTACTTCTTCCTCTTCCTCCTCTTCTTCCTCTTCCTCCTCTTCCTCCTCTTCTTCCTCTTCTTCCTCTTCCTCCTCTTCCTCCTCTTCCTCCTCTTCTTCCTCTTCTTCCTCTTCCTCCTTCTTCCTCTTCCTCCTTCTTCCTCCTCCTCCTTCTTCCTCTTCCTCCTTCTTCCTCCTCTTCTTCCTCTTCTTCCTCTTCTTCCTCCTCCTCCTCTTCCTCCTCCTCTTCCTCCTCCTCTTCCTCCTCCTCTTCCTCCTCCTCTTCCTCCTCCTCTTCCTCCTCCTCTTCCTCTTCTTCCTCCTATTCTGTAGACCTGCCGGCTCGGCTTTTGACACACACAGCATGGCTTGGTCCCGCTCCCTCATCACAGGGTTTAATTTACAGCAGTAGGAACCAAAGGTGCTCTCTGCCTGTTGAAAGAGGAGGAGAGAGCAACGCTGCCTGTAGAGGGGCACAGCACTGGATTGAAATAGGTAAATGTAGAGCAGAGTGAGGGAGAGATACTGAATGCATTCCCTGCATTAAGGTAAAAAAATGTCTTGCCTTAGACTGCTTTAACCGCTTCCCATCCGCCTTATAGCTGAAATACTGCTACAGGGCAGCCGTGGCTGTCAATCACTGGGTCCCGGACGGTAATTACTTGCTGGCACCTGGTGATTTCCGAAGATCTCCGACAGGGAGGAGGACTGTTTTTTGTTTACTAACAGTCCTCCTCCCTGTCAGCTTGGGCACACTGCTCTGGATGGCTGTGCACATCCTGAGCAGTGTGATTACAGTGAAGCACACTGACACAGCCCCCTAGTAAAACAGTTAACCCCTTCCTGCCCAGTGCCATTAGTACAATGATCAGTGTTTTTTTTTTTTTTTTTTCTTTTCCCAGCACTGATCACTGTATTGGTGTCACTGGGGGGATGTTGGTGACACCAAGTCAGTTCTCCCCAGTGTCAGAATGTCTGCTGCAGTTCCACTTTAAGTCGCTAATCGCTGCCATTACTAGTAAACAAAAAAAAAATTCCAGTGTATATATACCGCCATTTGTTAACTTTATAACTTTCATGTAAACCAATTAATTTACACGTATTGGGAATTTTTTTTAGCAAAGGCATGTAGCAGAATGCATTTTGGTGTAAATTAAATTTTTTTTTTTTTTTTTTTTAATTTTTACTGGACATGTTTAATAGCAAAAAGTCAAAAATATAATTTTTTTTTCTCAATTGTCGGTCTTTTTTTTTTTTTCTTTAATAGTGCAAAAAATTAAAAATGCACAGGCGATCAAATACCACCGAAAGAAAACTCAATTCGTTGGAAAAAAAAAGGATGTAAATTTCATTTGGGTGCAGCGATGCACGACCGCGCAATTGTCAGTTAAAGTAGCGCAGCGCCGTAACGTGAAAAATGGCCTGGTCAGGAAGGGGGGTAAAGCCTCTGGAGGGCAAGTGGTTAAAGTGTATATGATCAGATTGTAACTTGTATGGTCATGCTAAGACTTGTCTCCTTATGGTAAACCTAAAGTTCACATTTTTTTGTAACATTTGTCATGTGTTATGGAATGATAGCACTATAGCATTTTTGCTAGATGAATTGTTTTCAGATGCTGAATAATACAACATTCCTGCCTTAACCGCTATATATATATATATATATATATATATATAATTTTGCATTCCCGGGTAGGGGGTGCACGCGTGCTCTCTACCCGCCCCTGCTATTGTCTCCTCCAGGAGAGGTCTGTATGTAAACACAGATCTCTCCCCTGTCAGCACGAACAGACTGCTTTGTCTACATAGTAAAACACAACACAGCACACTGTCAATCATTTTTATCCCCCCAGATGTTAACCTCCTTCTTGCCTACTGTCATTAGTACAGTGTCAGTGCTTTTTATTAGTGTATTGGTGTCACTGGGGATTTCAGTGGCAGTTCCCCCCCCCCCGTCAGAATGCCTGCTGCAGTCCCACGATAGGTCACTGATCACTGCCATTACTAGTAAATAAAAAATAAAAATTCCAGTGTGTGTGGATAGATAGATAGATAGAGGTGTATAGAGAGAGAGAGGGGTGTATAGCGAGAGATGTATAGAGAGAGAGGGGTGTATAGCGAGAGATGTATAGAGAGAGAGAGAGGTGTATAGAGATATATAGAGAGAGAGAGAGAGAGAGGTGTATAGAGAGAGAGAGGTGTGTGTATATATATATATATATATATATATATATATCACCATTTGTAGACCATTTATATATATATATATATTATAACTACTTTTTTTTTTTTTTTTTTTTTTTTTATAGCGCAGAAAAATTAAAAACTGCACAGGTGATCAAATACCACTGAAAGAAAGCTATATTTGTATGGGGGGAAAAGGACATAAGTTGCATTTATGTACAACGTTGCATGACTGTGCAATTGTCAGTTAAAGTAACGCAGCACCGTATTGCAAGAAAAAGGCATGCTCCGTAAGGGGCGGGTAAATCCTCTGGAGGACAAGTGGTTAATACCAGTCTTTTTAGTGCTCTAACAATGTTTGCTGTGTAGCATCCTAAAATGCCTTACAAATCCTAAGATGGTTTATCATGCTTAGTAGTCTTTTGCTGAAATTCCTAGCCACCTTTTTTAAAATGCTGATCTTTATTTTCAGACACTGGGAAGGACAAGAACAGTTGCCGCCAACATTAAAGATGAAGCCCCTTCAGAAGGCAGACCAAGAGCAGCAAGATCCACTAGAATATCTTCAGTCTGATGAAGATGAGGAAGATGAAAAAAATGGGCCTCATTCTGCTGCTCGACGCCGTCTCCAGGAGCAGCGAGAGCGTATGCATGGCGCTCTGGCCCTGATTGAGCTAGCCAACATAGCTAGTTCACAGTTGCGCCAGTAACATTATTGACACGTACGAAAAGTCTTTTTCCCTTGCAGTATATTGGGCCTTATTTCTTTATTTCAGTGGCATAATCCTCTGTTATTAGAAAAAGGTTGCAAAATATGCTGTGGGTTATAAGCTAAGCACCTTATTTGCTTGATATAGGCTGCTATCCTGTAGAATTTCTATGAAGAATGTTGCTTCCTAATCTAGGAAGTGTGAGAGTATTGCACTTTTTATGGTAAAGATAGTTGTAAAGTGTTTTATATAAAATATTTTGTAAATATGGATTTGGAAAAGGTATAGTTCTTACATCTGTTTGAAATATTGGGTTTTACAAGCTTAACGTTTCTTTTCAGGAAGACAGTCGATTTTTCCAGAGGTAAAGTTGTATCGTGCTAGTACCATGAAATTTGTAATCACAATTATTCTTGTAATTTATTTCTGTAGGCAAAAATATATTAGGTCTGTAAACACATGTTACACTTGTATCAGAATAGGAGGATTGTTCAAGTGGAATGAAAAGTTAAGCTTGTAAAATAAAGGCTTCCAATGAAATGGATGCTATGATGCAAGATAGCACTTGTTTAAAAGGGGAGGATGTTTTATTGGTGGTATTGTGTTTTTCTTTTTTTATAGTAAACTATTTTTAGAATATCTGCAAACACTAATTTTAATATTCAGCTTTTAGGATTTTTAAATATTTTTTGCGAACTGCCAGGCTGTGTTAACTACCGTTTGCAAACTGCCTAAAAGCCACTTTATTGCTTTAACATGCCAATCTGTGTTCTATAAAATGACTCAACTCTATTGGCTAGTGATCCCAGAAGAAAGTACTTCTGTTATCTAAAGGGCTCGCTTAACCCCTTCCTGCCACCACCTCCCAGCCCTTTAACAGATTATAAATGCTGGTGCAGTTGGCCATTCTGATCATGTGACCGCTGTGATGGCAGTCAGTAGAAAACTCCCGCAAGTATGCATCAGGAACTTTCAGGTACCTACCGGTTTCTGTGCTGGTAGCATGCTCTCAGCACAGTAAAGCGTTTACTTTAGGGATGCATATTTGTGGCCGCTTGGCTTTAAGGTCCACTCGCTCAGAGGCCGCATATATGCTTATGGCTGGCAGGAAGCGGTTAAAAATTGGTGTATGTAGCCACTGGATGATCGTTTCATATATACATTGAAAGCTGGCAATGCTCTTAAATTCCTGTGTTTTTTGTTTTGTGTGTTTGTTGTTGTGTTTTTTTTTCAATCTTCCTTGGAGGCATTGTCCTTTTTTAGACTTGATGAGAATTCTTCACAATTGCTCTCGGAACTCAGTGTTGGAGAAACATTTTATAGTCTGAACAATTGTTAGGAAGCCAGTGCTCCCCTTCCCCCCCATCAAAAACTTGATCACATTTAAGCAATTAAAGTGGTCTCGTATCTTCTGTTAAAATTGATCTGAAATGTAAAAATTGTCCTATTTATCACTGAAAACACATAGCTGGCACTTTGGGGTGCCCACCTGTAATGCCTGTAAGTTTAATATCTTGGATATCAGCAGTGCAAATGCTACTTGGGGGCAGGGGCAGAGGCAGACTGACCATTTGGAAACTCGGGGACTGCCCGAGGGCCCGGGGTCAGTAGGGGACCCCATGAGATGCCCCTGGTACCTTTTTCATAGGCTTTTTTGAGTTTGGGCAAGGACACAGGGGCCCCATGATCCCCTATTGCCCGGGGACCCCATGAGTTGTCAGTCCGCCCCTGCTTGGGGTTCCCCCATCCAACCAGATAGAGACTTGCTGGTAGATGGATGTAAACAGATGCATGTCCATTTATTTCATGCCCAAAGACTTAAATGAAGTTTGAAAATCTAAAACAGGTGGACCTGATTGGGAAGCTTGTGTAAAAGGGGCCTTCGGTAGAGGGCCAGGCTCTGCCTTCTGAGCCTCACAGCTCCTTACCAAGATAACCATGTTCCCTGACCAATAGTTCTGTATTATGCAAGTATTTTAAACTTAAGATTTGCTTTAAGTAAGCAGTTTCAAATTTGGGTTGATGCAGTTGACACATTTTTACATTTAATACAGTTAAATGTATCTGTGTGTTGAAATAACAGCTAAAGTGTTGAGGTGTGTTTTGTGTGTGTGGTGTCTTTTGGATTGTTTTTGTTTTTTTGTTTTTTTTCTCTTTTAGTCCTGTTTTTATAATATAAATTTTTATCTCGTCAAGTTAAGGAAGACTATGAGAAACCTTTTATATATGCACTTATTTCCAAAAAGGGAGTCATTATGAATTTGATACGTTGAAACTGCTTTTTGTTCTAAAAATGTGGTTTAAGTGTCATCCTGCTTATAGCTAAGTTAGTAGTTTGGCATGAATTTTTAGCAAAAAAGTGTACTCCGCTTTTGAATAAATCATTTATAATTTAACCTGTCTTTGTGTGGTTTCCACTGTTAAACCCAGTATGCAGCACTTTTGTTCAGACCTGTGCTAGATCATAAAAGTTAAAAACACTTCCAAAATGTACCAAATACATAGTATAGAACCAGCAATATTGTCCCCCACACAGCTGTCGGCGTACCAGTGAGCCACGTCTGTCACAGCGTACCAGTGCTCATATACTTCTGTACCAGTGATCAACATCTGTTATGACCTACCAGTGTCAAATCCACATCTGTCAGTTTACCAGTGCTCAATATCTGTCACACAGTACTAGTGTAAAATCCACATCAGTACCAGAATAACATCTGTCACAGTGTACCAGAGTAAAATCCACACCTGTACCATTGATAAATATCTGTCACAGATTATTAGTGTGAAATCCACACCTGTACCAGTGATCAATAGCTGTCAGCGTATCGGTGTGAAATCCACATCTGTACCAGTGAACATCACAATCAATATCAGCAGTAAAGCATAACCATGTCTAAAAAAATTTATACACCAGCGAGGAAGCTTTCCAGATACTGAGTATGACGGACAGGAGTAGCAGGGAACTCTTTGTCAGACTCAGATTTTGAGTATGAGCCAGTTGAAAGCAATGGGTCAGCAACAGATTCTGAGGAGGAAAGCGTTCAAACAAAGAGGTTCAGGAGATCTGAGGAGGAGCCGGCATCCACCAGTAGCGCAGTGGCGAGTATAAGCAGCATAGCACTCCCAGAAGATAGCAGCAGAATGTATTTTGGGGTGTAATTTTGGGTGTGTAATGTATCGCTTTTGAACGCCTGTAGCTGCTACTTGGATGTTGGGCCTCTGTGGCCATGCTGTGGAAAAGTCTTACGCATGTGGTATCCCCATACTCAGGAGGAGCAGCAGAATGTGTTTTGGGGTGAAGCTGTGAGTATGCATATGCTGTGTGAGAGGAATAACCTGTTAATATAACAATTGTGTGGAAAAAGAAAAATGAATTTACTTCATTTTCCAAAGCATTGCGGGGAAAAAAATTACAGGTTGAAAAAAACTTACAATGCATCTTACTAAATACCTTGGAATGTCTACTTTCTAAAAAGGGGTCATTTGGGGGGTATTTGTACTGTCCTGGCTTGTTAGTGTCCCAAGAAATAAGAGGCCATCAGTACATCATTTGATCAGGTGTGTTCAATTTTCACTGATTGGTACCATAGCTTGTAGACTCTATAACGTTCACACAGACCAAATAATACACATCATTTAGGATTATTTTTACCAAAGCAATGTAGCAGTGTACATTTTGGCCAAAATTTTATGAAGGAAAAATGTACTTATTTGCCAAATTTTCTAACAGAAATGAAGAAAAGTGCATATTTTGTTTTTTGTTTTTTCAAACTTCGGTCTTTTTTAATTTATAGCGCAAAAAAAAAAAAAAACAGTGCTAATTAAATACCACCAAAATAAAGCTCTATTTTTGTGAAAAAAAAGCACAAAAAAGTAATTTGGGTACAGTGTTGCATGACTGAGTATCATACAAATTGTGAGAGAGCTGAAAATTGGTCTGGGCAGGATTGGGGTGAAAGTGCCTCGTATGGAGGTGGTTAAACCTGCGATTCTCAACCCACCCCAGAGGAGCCATATATACAGCAATAGTGATATCGCTGCACCCCACCACTCACAACAAAAGCCACATGCATGCCGTACAATAGGCCTGCCAATATGTTAATATAGCATGTAGTAGGCCAGCATACTGTATGTAGGAGTGTATGGACTGTGTTTTAATACTTAATTGCATAAGCCCGAAAAACAAGCACTTCAATGAAAAAAAAAAAAACTGCCCTCTACTGAGTCCAAAATAGTTTCTATACATAAAAGCAGGTTGCATTATCTTGGTCATGTGTCCTTCCCTAGTGTATCTACATCCATAAATACCCTACTCGCAAACGCACCTAATTTAACACCTTATTAAGAAACATTACTAATCATAATGGCATATCTGTAAATTAACTGAAAAATAAACTAAAAACTACTATACATCACTAAGCAAACCAACTCAAATAATCTGTTAAACGAATGACCCACTTAGTGATTGTAAAGGGTCTTTTGTGATTTAAAAAAAAAAAGAAAAAAATGAATAGACTTGCACAAAACAGCCCTGGTCCTCCTGTATTCTGCTACCTTGCCGGTGCTCCTGGCTTTCAAATTACCCCACCGCCAGTGTCATTGATGTCAGTGTGCCTCTCACCCAGCGTCAGCTAGCACCAGATTGCACACCACACTATCAGTCCCATTTTATGTTGCTGATCACTGCCATTACCAGTATAGTGTCATGACTGTAAATTCCAGTGTATACGTACCATGGTTAGTAGAAGCTATAACATTTTGGCCTAAATTCATGGTTTTTTTTGTGTGTATTGGTATGTTGTATAACAAAGTACAAAATATTGTTTCCAAAATTTTCAGTCTTTTCATTTAGATAAGAAAAACCCTGTGGTGATCAAATACCACCAAAAGAAAGCTCTGTTTATGTGAAAGAAAGATAGAAATTTCATTTGTGTACAGTGTTGCATGACCCCGCAATTGCCAGTTAAAGTAGCTCAATGCTGAATCGCAAAAATGCTCTGGTCATGTAAGGGGTAAAACCTTCCAGGGGTCAAGTGTTTAAATCGGAGCTATACTCCTCTAGAAGGACATGACTGAGCACTTGCTGGTTTTGAAATCCCACTGGGTTTTGGACCTTTGGCTATTTTAATTGAGCTGGGCAGGATGACGTCTCTTGTGCATGCATACAATAGTTCCTTCATTCAAGTACCCAGCAAATGCCAGGATTGTGCACTGAGCTGTACATGTACAGCCTTGTACAGTTTTAGTTTGCAAGTAGGAAAGAGACATGGTATGTCTCCAATTAAAAAAAAAAAAAAAAATAGTGTTTTACAAATTTTATACGTTCTCTGCTTCAAAACCTACTGGCTGTCTTGTTGCTGACTTATTGTTAAATATGTTAGATAATGATCACCTGCGCTTAGGACACACCAATAGTGCACACTGAATATTGAACAAAAAAGGTTGCTGCTCCTATAAAGGTACAACCTTATCAACATACACAAAGTGACAGGAGTGCTGCCTCAATATATGTGTTATAACAAAAAACACATTTACATAATATTTGATTGTGAAATAAAGTCCTCAATGTGAAATCAGCAAGTGTAAAAAAAATTCCTTTCACATTCAGAAGGTGATGTGTTCTATGCTCCCCCTAACTCACCAACATCAATGGACTTCTATGGTGAAGTAAGAGTCATTCACGCTTTTGTTAGGGCATAGGAAGTCATGCTGCAGCTTGTAGTCCTCCTGATTAAGGAATGCTAGTCATCCCCAATGATTCAGATATGGAGCCATGTAAGGAATGGAGAGAGGCATCCAAAATAGTGTAGTTCCGTTTATTAATAAATAAAAGCAGACACATGTTTCTAGATACAATAGGCATGAGTCTGCTTTTATTTACCAATAAAGAGAAGTACAGTGGTGAGAGCCTCCTCCTATAAAGTGCTACTACATAATAAATGCAGGATTAATATTCTCCCTGTATATCAGAGTAGATGCTGCTAGCCATGACTGTTAATGAAGCTAGATAGTGGTAAACGTAAGGACGAGTTACCTATACAAGTTCAGGAGAATAATATCCCAATTAAGAATTCGACCTCCAAATCGATAGCCAGTTCACATAGTTCTTTAAGTTCAGGGATCAAGTTGGTAAACTCAAGTTCGCTGTCTTCATATGTTGGAATGTGTGGAATAACCTACTAGGTACGTGGTTAGGGCGGTAAAAATAAAGTCAGTTTAGACACAGTGCTTGAGGGTATTATTGCTCTGCCGTTATATCAATCCAGAAAGGGACAGTCAAGCCTGCAAGTGATGTTTAAAGACTCAATGACTTGTTTCAGTTCATTAGGGGAGCCTGACTCAAGGTGTCAACAAGACATACTAGATCCACTCAATAGCACTGTATCCCAAAGATGTTACTTCAGTTTAAAGAAGCCTACACTGTAATGTTGAGGTACAGTCTTACCGCCCTGCAGACCTTCCCCATGTGATACTGCTGATAGACTTTCGCATCTCGTGATACACGAGGCTATGGCTGTCTAACACTATTATTCCACATGATCCATTGCCATGGTGTCCGGGAATGGTATGGTGATGTCACGGGACACTCTGTGACGTCAACGCATTTCGCTTACATTCAAGCATAGCTTTGCCAGGATAATGTGCGTTCCACATTTTTCTTTATGTATGGTAGTCCATCAAGGCCAGGTCTGCATGGTAAACATTTTCTTCTAGATACAATCATGTATCTATATGGGTGAATAAGAATATCATATGTCACACTATTTTATTCCTCCAGGAAGACCTGGAGGTTCAACTTCGTGTTGAGGCCCAGCAGAACCAACGATCTCAGTTTGTATATGCACCAGTTTTTCTTTTGGAGCAATATCATATTAAAGTCCCCCCTTCTTTGGGACGAATTAAGGGCATATATACCTTTTATACGATTACCACTATCTAGCTTCATTAATTATCATGGCTAGCAGCATCTACCCCGATATACAGGGATAATATTAATCCTGCATTTATTATGTGGTACCACTTTATATGAGGAGGCTCTCACCACTGATTTTACTCCAACGGAAGAGAGGAACTGTATCTTGGGCCCTGGGGCATATATATTTTGCAGTATTTGCTTCATTGATACCAGAGGCGGTATTTTCACCTGCGCCTGTGGTTGTGCAAAAAATATATAATTCTGACGTCCGGATGTTTATTATGTGAAATGGTTTTTAAATTGTTGTGTCTTGAATCTTGTGGGCATTTAGCACTATGTTTAGTGATTTGCACTTTACCTTTGATAACCATTAAATACAATTTGGAACATAGACGAAGTTTTAATTTAAGCCTTATTTGCTTATTGTCAGAGTAACCGCTCGTCTCATATGGGGGGAATTACCCCCTGATTGAGACTTTGTTTTTGTTTCACTAATGAGTTGGCTATAACAGCTTCAACTCTTCTGGGAAGACTGTCCACAAGGTTTGGGAGTGTGTCTATGGGAATGTTTGACCATTCTTCCAGGAGCATATTTGTGAGGTCAGGCACTGCTGTTGGATGAGAAGGCCTGGCTCAGAGTCTCCACTGTAATTCATCCCAAAGGTGTTCTATCGGGTTGAGGTCAGGACTCTATGCAGGCCAGTCACGTTCCTCCATCCCAAACTCGCTCATCCATATCTTTATGGACTTTGCTTTGTGAACTGTTCCCACAAAGTTGGGAGCATGAAATTGTCCAAAATGTATTGGTATGCTGACACCTTAAGAGTTTCCTTCACTGGAACTAAGGGGCCAAGCCCCGCCCCGGAAAAACAACCTCACACCATAATCCTCCCTCCACCAAACTTTACACTTGGCACAATGCAGTCAGGCAAGTACCATACTCCTGGCAACCACCAAACCCAGACACAAACATCAGATTGCCAGACAGAGAAGTGTGATTGGTCACTCTGGAAAACACGTCTCCACCACTCTAGAGTCCAGTAGCTGTGTATTTTACACTTTTATCCGACGCTTTTCATTGCACTTGGTGATGTAAGGCTTGGATGCAGCTGCTCGGATATGGAAACCCACACAAAGTTTGGAGGTCTTAAGCTATTGACTCTGCAGGCAGTTGGCAACTTCTGCGTACTGTGCACTTCAATATGCACTGACCCCAATTTGTCATTTTACGTGGCCTACCACTTCATGGTTGAGTTGCTGTTGTTCCCAGTTGCTTCCACTTAGTTATATTATAACAAACAGCTGACCGTGGAATATTTAGTAGCAAGGAAATTTCATGGATGAACTTATTACACAGGTGGCAACCTATCACGGTACCACGCTTGAATTCACTGAGCTCCTGAGAGCGACCCATTCTTTCACAAATGTTTGTAGAAGCAGTCTGCATGCCTAAGTGCTTGATTTTATACACCTGTGGCCATCGAGGTGATTGGAACACCTGAACCCAATGATTTGGAGGGGTTTCCCAATACTTTTGGCAATATAGTGTAGATATTGCTTGCTATGTTGATTTTTTTATTTTTTTAGTCGAGTTTGACACATTAGAATAATTTCTGACAAGTATCATTCTAATAGGGTGATTCTTCTGACAAATCATCCCTAGAACATCCATATCACATGACCTGTCCCCTAAAGGGTTTGCTATCTGAAGGTGCCGGGTTCCTCCCACCAGCCCATAAACCGGTTGGACAGGGAGAACATGGTACCAATATAAGATGTTTGACTCTGGACACAGCAAACCCAAAGAAACAATGAAAAACAATATAGGTAAGTAATATGTTAAAGAAACGTAAAACTATTTGGTCTATTCAGTATATGTGGCATATTTTTGCACATTAAGCTTCAAAGGTCAGATTGTTAGGACTAATGAGTACAAGGCATAATTTGAACTTAAACTACATTCTGTCCACATACCTAAAATACTCTGTTGGGTGTCTCCCCAATATACCCAGGCACCTGATACAAATATACAACTATCTCATTAAAGGTGATCTTCACCCTAAGGCTTGCCATAGATTGATTAAAGAAAAAAAAAAGATTTCCTCATTTACACATTTAAAGTGGAACTAAAAAGTGAAGAACAGGCAGCAATTTTAATACTTTTAAAATTGGATATTTATTTTAAACTAATGTAATTTTGTGCTGCTTTGCACTTCTGCGTTTCTCAACTAGGCAAAAACTACCTGCGAACACTCTGGTTTCCCCAACCATCTATGCACTGCATGGTTTACTGCGTATGTGCAAAGACGGCTGTCGGGGAAGTCCCACACCTTTCCAACTGCAGAGAAAAAGATTTTGGTACTGCAAAGTCTACTGAGCGACATAGGTCCCACTCCTAATCTTGGAGGTTTTTTTTTTTGCTTTGACCATTGGTACTGCTTTCTCACAAAATGAAGAGCGGTAGAGCAGAGGCTGGCTTACAATTTTTCTTTTTGCCAGTGTCCAAACCTCTCGTAAACTGCAGTATAACCTGGCTGTATTGGAATTCCTGTGTCCTCCAATTGACTTCATCACTTGGTGACTGAAAAAATGCTAGAACCTCTGGCAGGAAAAGCAGCATAAAAATGCTCATAGTGGCTTGTATGGCACAAGAGTTTATTTACATTTGCTTTTATAAGCATTGTTTTTCCCAAAACATTCCCCTCTTCTCATTTTTCACTACAATACATGTACACTTGAAAATGCAGTACGTTCTGAAATGCCAAAATGTATGTGTTTTTTCTGCCTGAAAGCTCTTCTCAAAAACATTATTCTAACGGGGGGGGGGTTTTCTACCTGTAAACTTCCTAAGGCCCCTTTCACACGGGCGTTTTGTTTTTTTCATCAGTTCAGTCACGGTTTTTCCAACGAAAAATGGATCGGTTCACATCAGTTTTTCTTCTTTTCACATCGGTTTTTCACCAGTTTTACGTCAGTTTTTCATTAGTTCACATCTGTTTTTCATCAGTTATTCACCCTTTTTTCATCAGTTTACATCCATTTTTCATCTGTTTACATTCATTTTTGTCAGTTTACATTTGTTTTTTATCCGTTTTGTCCTTTTTTCATCTGTTCCTATTTTTCTTCCGTTGAAGAAAAAAAAATGGGTTTTCTTCCGTTCAAAAAAACGGATGCAGACATTAACGGATGTAAACAGATGAACATCCGTTTATATCTGCTAGTCCATAGAAATACATGGGTGTCTGTTTTTCATCCATAAATGGACAGATGAAAAATGGACATATGGAATGCCCATGTGAAAGGGACCTTATGTGCATGGACAAATAGACTAACATAGAGCTGCTTACGCAGGCTGAAAAAAAAAAAAAAAAAAAGCCTGAAGAAGCATTTTTTATGCCCAGCACGCGCGGACCCTTATTGTCCTAACAAGTTTCTTCAGTTCCTTCAAAGAGCTTAGGGCTTTTTTCACAGTTTTCCAGATTTGCTGATCCTCAGCCTTAGAGGCTTTAACCTGACGTGGGAAGAAGACTAGATGGTCTGTGACATGCCTTTGTATGCTACACTGCATTAGGTGACCATGCCTCAGTACCAAAGATGCTTTGCGAGTGGAAGCCGCAAACTGCTTTACAGGTAGAAGTCTGTGGTTCACACTTCGGAGGTCCCCCTGTTCCTGAAGACTCCTATGGGAATGCACTTTCTGCATGGATGAGCCTATGTGTGGGAGGACTACACCAGTTGCAGTAAGTCACAACTTTATGCCCTTTAATGGGGGAGTGTCACTTCTGACAGGATTATTGTGACAGTGTCCAACTGTGACACATTTAGTTACAAGTTCTGGTAGCAATACTTTTAGTCGCAAACCTGGTGGCAAGTCTGCACCATTTTTAAACACTTGTATACTGCACTATAGCCAAAAGACTGCTACAGCACGGTTCTCTTGTTCTGGGAGCATGTCCTTCCAGAACGCACCTCACGTGTGCCCCCTGGGGCGCGCTCTGTGACCGTTGTGTGCTTTGGACATAGCTGATCACAGATTGCGGTAAAGGGCCAATCACAGCTGCCTTTTACCATGTGATCAGCTGTGTTCAATCACAGCTGATCACTTGTAAACAGACTTGCCGATTATCGGCAGTCTCTTCCTCACACATTTTTTGTTTTTTTTTTAAATTTAGGTTTTTTTTTTTGTTTGTTTAGCAAAAGATAAACCCAGTGGTTATTAAATACCACCAAACGAATGTCTCATATGTCTTAAAAAAAAAAAAAGAAGAATTTCATATGGGTACAGTGTTGCTTGACCCCGCAATTGTCAAAGTGCGATAGCGCTGAAAGCTGAAAACTGGCCTGGGCAGAAAGGGGATGAAAGTGCCCAGTATTGAAGTGGTTATATTTGGTACCCCTTATTCTTTTCTGACTCGGGCTGGATGCTTTACAGAGTCTGTGAAGCTCTGCCATTTTGGGTCGTACTGTACATGCACGCCAACAGACTGCCCATTTATAGCCATGTCTGTGACCACACTCACACTACTATGATTCTACTGGACATTGTTGAACTCCCTGCTGCCTCCATGACAGGCTCACATCGGCAAAATCCTTCCCAGCATCCACAGCTATCATAAGTATTCCTTGAGGGATTCTTCTTGATGTGGGCCTTGCCAGCTTACGGTTTCACCCTCTAAGGAACCTGACACTGGTGCTTGAATGACTTTCCCTTTGTAGTAGCAACTTTGGAAATACCAGGAAAACTCTGGACACGAATTTGAGGAAAACAAACTTTTTATTAATCAGTGCTGAGTGACCTAGCAAGCAGCTCAAGCTAGCAAGCCAAGTGCCTTGAGAAAACATCTCACAGAGTATACATATAAGCAATTATGTAACAATACATATATTTCCTCTTTCACTTTCTGTAAATTCAAAAAACTTTCTATGCAATTCAGAACATGGCCTTGCTAGATTATCTTCAGCTACAGATAAGAGTACCAGCTACAAGCTGGAACACATTATTTCACAGGAAATAAGGGAGGGGGGAAGTGAGCTAAAGACCTTGTTTTTTGCAAGCAGAGGCTGTTAGAATTGTTATAGTTTAAAGGGGAACTCTGCAATACTTGGGTGCTGCCACACCTTACTGGAATATCGGCTCTCCTCTGAGATATACTAACCCCTTTTTGGAGAAGACTCTTCATCTGTTTTATCCAGGGAGAAATTTAAAAGATACGTTCACTTAGTAAAAAGAATAAATGCACATTTTTTTCAGGTAAAAAATAAAATGTGCGTTTATTTTTTCCTAACGAGCCTGCAGAGCATTGCACCCACGATCAGGAGATCTTGCATGCAAACTTAGGGTCCTGCAGATTCTTAGCATAGCAGGCAATTAAGCGACGGAAAGTCAATGAACTACGAGAACACCCACCCCAGCACCCTCACAGTTCATTGTGAACTACAAGCCTCCAGCCTTAATGGCTGATGATGCTTTCAGGCATTCATCCACAGGAAACTGTAAATGAATGATTCAGCCGTATGAGCGGAGTCCTGCACGGCCACATTTTCTTCTAATTGTGACAGTGGTTGCAGGGAGAAAGGCTGTAGATGCTGGAACATGTTCCAAAGGTGAACTTTTCCTTTAAAGCTACCACGTTTGACTTTATGGGGACTGTTTCAGCCATGGTTACAGCCAGGGGTGGACTGACAACTCATGGGGCCCCTGTGTCCTTGCCCAAACTCAAAAAAGCCTATGAAAAAGGTACCAGGGGCATCTCATGGGGCCCCCTACTGACCCCGGGCCTTCGGTCAGTGCCTGAGTTTCCAAATGGTCAGTCTGCCCCTGGTTACAGCACAGATGTCACAAGTGTTTCACCTCTTCTCCCCTCTCCTTCAGAGCCTTTCTCTTGATTTTCCTACAGATGCTGCTAACCCTACTCTGAGGACAGTACTATATCCATTGTTGATGTCCTTGTACGTAAGGAATTTCATCCCTGGAGAGAAATACAGAACTTAAAGACAAAATTGTGATGCTCACTGATGCAGGCTGAATGTGTTTAGACCTAGAAACACCTGACATGATCACACATGTATGTCAAGAGCTTTGGCTGCTCAGCCCATACAAAGAAATGACAGGCTGAAAAGCGCTGTCACTATTCGCATGTATCCACACAACCTGCATAAACAAAAACACCTGCACTAAAATCCCCCCTTTTTCTAAATAGCTGCTGTACTACACACAATTATGTATTAAACCAAATATCACTCACGTTATAGAGCACTTACATAGATATATAAAGGGCACTGTCTAGTATATAAACACACAACTCCTTAAATGTGCTTCATATATGTCCTTCAACTCAATATATCTGTCCATAAAGTGCAACCGTTCCTTTTCCTTAGTTTAAATAAAGTGCTTCATGCAAATCCACCACTTCTGATCACAGTTCTTTGTGCTCCACTTCACCACCGTGTACCACCACCACTGCTGAGAACTCACCAGACTGCCATGACCTTCTCATTTAAATGTTGTTCTATATGTACTTGTTGGGCTGGCCATATACTATACAATTTTCTGTCCAATTTTTGGCCAATTTCCTTTAGATTTACCTTCAACTATGTAGTGCAAGGGCCTGCCTAACTGTATTCAATTGAAAGTGTTGTTTAGGTATGACCTCATATTATATGATTTTTGGTAAATCTAAAGCAAAATTCTCAAGAAAATTGTATATGGCCAGCCTTAGTATATGTAAGGTTACCACTCCGGAATATTACTCCAGCACACTCCTCAGTAATGACCTTGCAAAGGGTAGCATGTACTTTATATATCTATGTAAGCACTGTATATTGTGAGTGATATCCACACAACCTGCAATTAACACTGTTTAAGGGCCAGTGTTGAACCCTTGATGCATCTGTATGGCACACTTCATGTGAATAAAAAATGTTTAAGGAAAGAAAAAAAAAAGGAGCAAGTATGCTTTTAAAATATTTGTTATTTCTGTGCTTTTGTGCTTTTTTTTTTTTCATTTGGTGGGCAGGTTCTTTTTAATTAATTTGTGTAAGGCACATGAAGTGCAGAATGACCACTAGGTGGCAGAGTATTGATAGTAAAAGTTTTACAGTGTAGCGAAGGAAAGAACACAGTACAGTCATTTCAGATTGAAAAAAAAAACAATACTCTGCACTTATTTATTTATTCATTTCAGGTACTTATATAGCGCCGTCAATTTACGCAGCGCTTTACATATATATTGTACATTCACATCAGTCCATAACCCTCCAGGGGCGTACAATCTAAGGTACTTATGATATTGTTTATTTTTGTGAAAAAGCTGCTATGCAACTCCTATGCTCCCCAGGGGAAAGAGTGCTCATAATGCAAATACACTGGACACTAAACATGGAAACACATAAAGCAGATTAAACAGATGCAATTTAAAGTGTTACTAAACCCATAACAGTAAATTCAGTCTGTATATGCAGTAAAGCATGCTTGTTATACTCACTGTGGAACCTAAGGGGTTAACCCTCTGCATTGTGTAAAAACACTGTTTGATCCTGTCTTCTCTAATCTTTCCCTTCTTCCAGTGCCCCCATCTTATCTCCTGATAAGACATATCCTGTGGAGTCACTTTACACATGCTCAGTTTGGTGTGTATAGCTAGAGAGTTTTTGTTTTTCTTGGGAGAGTGCATGTAATCAGCACAGGGCCAATCAGCACTGTCCAGACAGAGATCTGGGGTTCTGCATCCTCCTAGAGCAAAATTAAAATTCCTCCTACAAGCTTTAACCAGTGCTCAACTGGATTGAAGTCACAAGATTGTTCTAAATGCTGATGAGAAAAGGCATTTACCAATTTATATTTACTTAAATAATTGCATTTCCATGTTGTGTGTACTGTGGGAGACCAGATATAGTGAATGCAGGGTCCTGGGTTTAGTAACACTTTAAATTAACAAAGTGCTCAACATGAACCTAGTGTCCCTTTAAGTCCAAAATATATAAAGTGCTAGTGCTTTAAACAAAGTGACATAACAGCAACATAAGTGTCATAACATAAAAAAACTAGAAAAAGAACCCCCTGGAAAAACATGGGGCTGCCATAGCAAAGCACACTACCAATACCCCTTGGGACTTTAAGGCAGCAACCAAACAGTAAACATTTTTAATTTTATTTATACACGGTTAAATGCAATTAGCATGGGATACCCTAAAATATGTGGTTCCAGTATGACATATTCACCATACAGTACATCGGTCCTTATAAAATATCCAGGTGGAAGCCCCAACACGTTTCAATCAAGAGTCTAGATCTTCTTCAGGGGGCATGGCCTGCTATCATAATCCACATAAATAATGAATGAACATGAATTAAAAGAACAGACACTTCCTACAGACCACCAAGTGCCAAAGCGGACCAGAATACCCAACAAGGATCCCTTGAGTCATGTGGACCCAAGATGCTAATGAGGGGAAGAACAAAACGGGCCACCATCCCCACGCAAAAAATACAGAAGACAAGCACAGTAAAGGCATCAGATAGTTAAACCTCCAGGTTGAAAGGATTTCATCATCTTGGAAATCCCCAGTACACTTGTCCAAAAGTGTCTGTATGTACCAAGGCAGTGTAGACCTCCATGGGATCCACACTACTTGACACATATAGATCTGAAAAGCAAGGCACCAAGAAAAAAGATTTTTTTTGTTGTGTTGTGCAAGAACAGTAATAGTCTTCCCTCCCTGTCTCACAAAACCCCTAACTTTCCCAAAACTTTAGGGGCTGATGCACATGGGCATTAAAAAATCTGCATTTAGATCTGTGAAGCTTTATTTATAGTTCTGAATGTAGCAGTATTGTATATTATGAGCCCATGCACACAACTGCATTGTGCTGAGTAATCTTGGCTGCACTCAAAGAAGAAAATGCTGTGAGTTTTTCTGTGCAATGGAAAAAGAGATGTGCTTGATAACTTCCAATCATAAGGTACAATCATATCTTAACCACTTAGCAGCCCACCACATTTACTGCGGTAGGGAAGCAAGCAGCGTGCTGCTCCTGTGACCGCTGTGTCCGATAACCGAGTATCATGTGATTGCTATGCAGGGGCAGACTGACCATTCGAGCACTCGGGCACTGCCCGGGGTCAGTAGGGGGCCCCATGAAATGCCCCTGGTACCTATTATTGGCTTTTGTGGGTGTGCTTTGCGTGTGGGCAAGGACACAGGGGCCCCATGATCCCCTATTGCCCGGGGGCCCCATGAGTTGTCAGTCTGCCCCTGTTGCTTTGATTAGTCAAAGTAATCACATGATAACAATTTAAACAATCTGTCATGAATGGCTTTCCATTCATGAACAGGTTGCTTACTGTGATCTGTGATTGGCCCACAGCAATCACATGGTAGCCGGCCAGTTGTACCATGTGATTAGCTGTAGCCGATCACAACCATAAGCAAGCTGTTAATGAATGGGAAACTCATTCATGACAGCTAAAACTTTTGCTTATATTGGGGGTCAACAACCAGTAAATAGAGGCCAGGTTATTAGTAGATCGCAATCTGAGCTTGCTTACCCACCATCCCAGAGCATCAAACAGACTGCAATGCAGAGGGACTACTTGTAAAGTTGGACCTGTAGCAGGGAGCAATAGCCGCATAAGCCAATGCCTCCACAACTGCACTCACCTCTTATCCCGACTAGCGGTCTCCAGAGTGGTGCCAGCAGCAGGAAAGAAGAAATCTTCAGGTAAGCAAGAAGCAATACACTGGGCATAATAGTATGGGGCTGCTTTCACACCGATGTGCTGCGGTTTGCCCACACCACATGTCAGTGCAGTGTGCTTGCAGCTTTCCTGTGGGTTTGATACTCTTATTCTCAAACTTCTATTATATCCTGCGGGTTAAGCGAACTTTCTGAAAGTGCAGCACACTTGCAGGATATAATAGAAGTCTATGGCAAAGCACAGCTAACCCAGGAAAGTCACAGATGCACTGCACCCGCGATGTAGTACCGCAGCACATCAGTGTGAAAGCAGCCTTATAGGCTCCGAACAGTAAGGGTTCATTTACATTTGCAGTTTGGGTGGTAGTCAAACCCCATAGTTAAGACCTGTTTTTACCACCCCTGCCCCAACCACACCCCCTTTAGATGCAGTAGCCAGGGGTGTACACATGTCGCAGCAGGAGTTATACACCCCGTCATGGTTGGTGGGTGTAGCACCTGCCAAGTATGACCCATTCAAGTGAATGAGGTCACTCTGCAAGTGCCCTGACACCTTGTGCAGTAACCCCTTCGATCCTGCAGAAGCATACAGTTGTGGGCATTTGCAGAGTGGGTTGTGATTGGCAAGCAGTAGCACCCACCAAAAGCAACAGGGGGTTTAATTCCTGTTGTGGCATGTATACACCTTTGGCTGCTGCTTTAGCAGTGAAAGGGGGTAAGGATGGGGGCAGTAAAACTGCGACTCAACAATAGAGTTTTACCACCCCCCAACTTTACGTGTGAGCAAGCCCAAAGGGTGCGGCTTCTGAATGCAACTAAGGGCTCATTC